>NW_006399764.1:6873528-6884849 GCF_000299155.1 Elephantulus edwardii | reverse complement strand
CACAGGACAGAGCGGAGTTTAGGGCTGTTGTACATAGGGTCGCTATGAGTCGCAGGCGACTCGACGGCACATAACAACAACAACAACAATATTTTTATGTTCTCTGTATATCATACAACACACAGAGACAAAGTAGGAAAGGTCAATGTCAGGATGGTATACTTTCTCCACATTTACTTTTCTGTATGCTGAGCAAATTCTTTGAGAAGCTGGACTCCATGAAGTAGAACTGGGCCACAGAATTGGAGGAAGATTCATCAATAACCTTTATTATTCAGATAAGCTTGCTTGCCGAAAGTGAGGAGGACTTGAAGCACTTGCTGCAGAAGGTGAAGCACTGCAGCTTTCAATAGAGGTTGCATCTCAGCATCAAGAGACCAAAAATCCTTGCCACTGGACCACCAGGCAACGTCGGGATGAATGGTGATTAGCAGCCTCGTGTTTAATAATGACCACCCAGGGACCCTTTGGCACTTTTGTAGCTTTGTGATTTGGGGCGAATCAATTAAACTTTCTATAATATATGTTTAATAACTGAATCAAGTCTGAAGATTCCGAGACAATGAAGATGAAGATAGTTGTAGCACTGGTCCAAATGAACATCACGTGTTGCTCAATGACACAAAATACTGGTCACTTCTTAAATTTAAGGACATGGCCGATTCTCTAAGAAGCTGCCTGTCCTTTCGTTCAGATTTGGTTTCTAACAGCAAAAACACTAGTCAGAAGAGGTGACATCGTCTTGCTTCCAGCTGAAACCTCCTAGAGAAGATAAAATAAGTAACATAGAGTGTGTCTCAAAGTTACTTGGTAAACACATCAAACCCTCTACCATCTAACCAATTCCCAGTCACAGCAAGTCTGTAGGGTTGAGTAGACGGCCCACAGTATTCCCAAGGCTCTAATTATGGAAAAAAGGTTGCCTCATTTTAGTTCTATCTGATTTGGCCAATTAACTGGAAATAATATTAATGCTTCTTTCCTTTCATGTTTCTATATGGATGATAGTGGCACCAAAAACCATGTCTATCATGTCACTGTATGGTATCTTTTCATCAAAATATTATAAGCCTTTCTTTGACTTAGCATCGGAATGCTTACTACTCTGCTCTACCAGGGCTCCTTTTAATGTAAGCTATTTCAAATTCTGCAGGCAAATCCCTAACCAGTTGAAAAGCATTATCTGCATTTAGGAAAATATGGATTCAAACAATGAGTTCTGAAATACATTGTAACACAGAAACCTTATTCTTGAATTGCCTTTTGGGATATTTCTAGATTACTTTGGCTGAAATCTGCATATCCTTAGAAGACTTTGAAATAGACTAAAATGAGCCTTCCGCAAACAAATGTCCATCATCAAGAAGATTTCAGCCATCATTGTAGGAAAAAAAAAGATAACTAGAAAAACGTGTGTGAGGATCCGAGGTAGGGAAGGAGAGGAGCAGAGGATGAGGATGGGCAGGGTGATAAGCATAAGGTCACAAAATTTGATGGGTACAGGAAAGGGAGGGTAAAGGAGATAGGAAAGGTCTGGTGTAAAAAGCAATGTATATGAACTTTGAAAGTAAACCAGTATAAAATTAAAATTTTATTAAAAAAGAAGATTCCAACAAATGATTATTCTTGTGCTACAAAGCAGAACTGCCCCCAAAGGATTCTTGACTGGAATTTATGCAAGCAATTGCAAAGACTTTCTCCTGGAGAGGTACCGGGTGGGTTTGAACAGTCAACTTTTAGATTACCATTAGATTACAAACCACTTGTGGTACCCAAGGTCATTTCTCACCAAGCAGAGCATCAATGTCAGGATTATCCCTCAACAGGCTCTTGCTTTTATCTTGCTTTAATAATAATGCAATTCCTAACTGAGCGGTGGCTTTGTTTTTAAACTAACCCTACCCTCTTACCCTCCACCAGGCTTCCACAGCTATAAATCTTTATGGAAAGACACTGCCTATTGCTCTCTCCTAGGGCAGTTGGTGGATTCAAACCGCTAACCTTCTGATTAGCAATGTAACATCTAACCAACTCAGTCAATATTGTTATAACCTAGGAGAGTAACTAAGGGAAGGAAAACTTGCCAGCAAACTCTTTTTCTCTTTACCCAGAAAAATCAACCTTACTTGACCTTGGAAAATTTATCTGACCTGGAAAAAAAGATATTTTAGGCAAGAATATTATAGATTTGGAAATTCCTCAACATTCATTTAAAAATCACACAATGCAGTTGCAATAACTCCAATCTATGAGTTTTCATTGTCCTTGATGTATCTGATAAAAGATCTGAGGATTAAACCCAAATATTTATACAAAATCCCTCACACTTAACACTAGAACCACACATTTCTTATCCATCTCTCCTAACATAAGTTGTATTTTGACTTCTTGAAGTCGTAAGCCTTTATTTTTTCCTTCTTGTTTCTATCCCTATTCCATTCTGGAAAATAACAGACTCCTTGGCTCTAGTCTTATTCTCTACTTGCATAAGTGATTTCACTTAAAAAATAGCAACCAATGGAGATGATCACAGTTCATGAGAAGGAGATGGTAAAATAACACACAGACAAAGCTCAGATATGAGTTTGCTGGTATTTGTAGCAGGAGGTTAATTAGCATTAACAGAAGTCTCTGCAGTTCCATGGATTCAGTCACAAGGTACTAACTGCTCTCAGCTAGAGAAAAGTCTCTGCTCTCAGTACAGAGAAAAAGTCAAAATAGTTTTCTTCTTTGTTGTTGTTCCCTTTTACAGAAAAACCATTTACAAAAACAAACATAAAGTAATTGGATTCTCTTTTGTTTGCTTTCTGCTTCTCCTTTCCAGCTAAGTGTTTGACTTAGCTGCTTCCTTTGCTCCTTCCAAGTCCTACACAGTCTGAGCATAATAGAGTTGATTCTTTAGCCCATTCTGTACTTCTTCACTTCTCAAGGTCCCCTTCTGACTACTATTCTTTTCCCTTTAGGCAACAATTTAATGCATAGACTGTTACATTCTCAATTCATGATGACTATGTTTTTCTGAGTGATCTATAAATTTGGGGGTTTATAGATCTCAGTACACACTTACCCTTTTGATGAATCTTGACTTATTTAAAATCTTTGAAGTCACTATCTTCCCAAGTGAGTTACCATTTACAATAATTGTAATATCCAGTGCTTTAGCAATACACAAGGTCCAGGAAAGGGCTATCTTGATTGAATTTAATTGTGATTTTTTTTTTCTGCAATAAATTAGTAAGAAAAATAATGGAGTTAACTTTTCAAGGTACATTTATCTTTTCTTTACATTCAAGAGACTTTAAACTCTTTAGAAACACTATAGATACTAAAAAAAAAATGACATTACAGAATTATGGAAAGGCCACTAAAAAGCTAGATCAGGAACTTTTATTTTAGCCATAACTCAGCCCCTCAGTGGTTAATAATTTTTCGTTCATCATTTAGCATTTTGGATCTCAATATTCTTTTTTTTGCCGATCCTTTCTTGTAGATAGGTTCTTTCTTGAGTACACATACAGCTAATTTAAAACACACAGAATTTATTGTACCTGTTATCGTCGGGCTATCAGGACAACCTTGACCCATAACAACCCTATGAATAACAGATCTTGTTCTAATCTGAACAATCATGACAGTCTTCCTCTTGCTCCAGCCCATTTTGGAACTCATTAATGTCAAAGCCTCTCATTGAGGGCTTCCTCTCTTTTACTGACCTTCATTCAGTCTTTACCAACAAAATAGCTTTTACCAGGTACTTATCCCTCTTGACAACAGGCAAAAACTTATGTGAGAGAATGTTTTAGCTTCCTGCCTCTCGCGAGCATTCTGATCACCCTTTCTTTAAGCGAGAGGTGTTTGGTTTTGTTTTTTGGTTTTTGTTTTGTTTTGTTTGGGGCTGTTTGGTTTTGTTTGTTTGTTCTTGTGATTTCTTTCTTTTTTTAATTTTTGAAGCCCATGAGATATTCAGTACTCTTCTCCAACACCACTATTCAAAGACACGAATTCTTCTTCAGTTGTCCTCATTCACTGTCCAACTGCAGAAGTGTAGGAAGCTGCTGGAAATGTCATGCTTTGCATCAGGGGAATCTTAAACTGATATTCTTGCTCTGTAACACTTTAGAGATATCCTCGGCACCAGATTTTTTCCAATGCAATAAAAGAACCTTTTTATTTCTTGACTGCTGTTATGATGGGGATTGGTTGTGGTTCCAAGTAAAAGGAAATAGTAAGTTCAAACTCTTCTTCATCTATTATCCTACTTATTGACACAGAGATGAAGATTTTTGCTTTCTTGATCTTGCAATGTAACCTATATTGAAGACAGTGCTTTTCTTTGCAAAACAATGGGTTAGAGGTATTGAACATGAATGACTGAAAACTAGGTTAATGTGGGAATTGCATGAAGGACATCACAGTGAAAAGAGAAAAAGTCATAAAGATAGGGAAGAAGGAAAAGACCAAGCAATATGTCAGAAAAGACTCAGGAACTTGTCTCCATTCACTCAAAAGATGATCCAATAGTGTGTGGGAATTATTGACCAATATCATTAATATGACCTGTAAGTAAATGCTTGGCTCCACAGTCAACACTCTTGGCAACAGCAGCCAGGAAATTAAAAGACGTATTGTGATGGGAAAGTCTACTGTTAGGGACCTCTCCAAAGTACTAAAGAGGAATGGTGTCAATGTGAAGATTAAGGTGCATCTGATACAGGCCATGGTCTTTGCAGTCACTTGTTATGCATCAGAGAGTTGGACAATGACTAGGGAGGATAGAAGGAGAATTGATGCCTTTGAGCTGTGGTGCTGCAGAAAAGTATTGAGTGTAATATGGACTGCTAAGAAAACAGATTCATCCTAGAGAGGATTAAACTAGGCTGCTCCTTAGAGGCAAGGATTTTGAGGCTTTGACTGACATACTTTGGACATGTTGTAAGGAGGGACCTTTGGAGAGGGACATCATGCTTGGGAGGGTGGAGGCACAGCACAGGAGGGAAAGACCCTGGATGAGATGGATTGGTGCAGTAACTAGGGCAATAGGGGTAGGTGTGTCAGAGCCATTGAGACTGGCTCAGGACAGGGCAGGCTTCAGAGCTATTGTATGTAGGGTCACTATAAGATACAAGTGACTTGACAGCACATAGCAATAACATATATATTGTTGAGTTTTCCTCCAATCCATATGGCACCTCTTCTTCATATTATAGACTCTTTCCTTGTTTGTTCAGCATACACATTGAATAACTATGATGAAAGAATACAGCTTTGACACATACGCCTTCAGATTTTCATCATGCAGTATTCCCTTCTTCTATTTGAGTACTAAGATATGGCATTATACTCTAATGACTTCTTGGAAGGCAGCTATGCTCACCACTATACCACCAACGCTTTAATGACTTCTTGATGGTGGAGACCGTGTGTAAGGTTTTCCTTCTGCTGTAAGAATTGAGATGCTGTGATTTGGAAGTACTCATTTTGCTAGTGTAAAGGGGAGATCTAAATGTCAAAAAATAGTTAACAGATCATAATTTATTTTTTCTTTCTGAGAATACAAATACAACCATCAGCCATTTTTTTTCTGCCTTCTAAAATGTAATCTCAAATTATGACTGGTTTCAGATATTTAGCCTTTGTTTAATTATTTTTCTTCACTAGGCATTCTGTTTTACCACATGGTGTTCAATTGCAAATTGCTTTTATATCAAGAGTTTATTTTGCAATTCTCCAAGCAGAATTTCTTTACTACATATTTTAGCAAAGCATATTGCCAAAAATTTCTCTCCAAACATAAATAAAAGTAAAGCATCTCGAGATTTGAAATACCAAATTTTAAAGAGAAGACAATACAGTTGATTAACAATGACTATGCTGTTGTATGTCATGACCTCAGAACCAACCCATAGCTGATCCTTTAGGGGGTTTTCAGAGGCAGTTATTGCATGGAGGAATATTGCCCAACCTTCTCCCATGAAGCAGCTGGCAGATATGAACCACATGCCTTTGGGAATGCAGCTCAGCTTCTTACAACTAGACCACCAGAGTTTCCTACAGGATAACTATTATATTCCCTAAAATGCTTCAGGAACTGGGGAATATCCAAGTAAAATTATGTCTCTCTCCTTTTGATGACCTGATATTCTTTATACTCTAATATTTGCCTAAAAATTAGTCTTCAATGTTTTCCTTTGTGTTGCAAAAGGTTGTAACACAAACATTTTCAGCTCTTCTGAGAGTCTAGATTGTCTATTATGTATTAAGGACTGAGAAGTATTCAATATATTCAGTGTCATGTGGGATATGAAGTAAAGAATGAAAACATAAAATAATTTATTTTGGAGAACATAAATGAAAGTGAATCCGTGAGGTTTTGTAACATGAATGTAAATCTCTGTCCTACCAAATACTCTATTTGACCTGAAAAAATGACATTCTTTCTCTAAACTCTGGTATCACCCTCATTATTATTTTACCTTTATAATGTTGTTCTAATGGTTGAATGACATACCTTATGTAATGTATCTACCAGATGTTGTTTGTCTTCCAACTATTTTTTTCCAGCTATTCAAGATTTCTGTTGTTGCTGTTGTCAGGTGTTGTTGAGTACAGCTCATAGCAATCTTATGAACATATCTGAACCCTGTCCTGACCTGTGTCATCCTCCTCATCTTTGATGTATTTGAGTCCATTCACTGTGTCAGTCGCTTTAGTTGAGTTTCTTCCTATCTTTCCTGACCCTCCACCTTTCGAAGCATGATGTCTCTCTCCAATTAATAACCTCTTTTTAGCAACATGCTCAAAGTATGTGAGATGAAGCGTTGTCATTTTTACCTCCCTCCAAGGGACAATCTTGCCACACTTTCGTGAGGACATATCTATTTGTTCTTTTGGCAGAACATGGGATAGTCCATAATTTTTCCAACATCAAAGCTCAAAGGCAACAATTCTTCTGCCATCTTTATTCATTGTCCAGCTCCCAGAAGCATAGTTGTTGTTGTTGTTAAGTGCCAGTGAGTCATAGATGACTCATAGCGACCCTATGGATGAAAGACCTGAACACTTGTGCAACTTTCATCCTTTGTCCAAGTTCATCGTGTTTCCAGAGGCAAGCTATTTCAGAAGTGGGTGCCACTCCTGCTTTCAAGTTTGTTACAATCGGTGAGCTCCACCAAACACTGTCCACCATAGATGCATAGTAAGTAATGGAAAAGATTATGGCCTGAATCAGGCACACCTTAGTCTTTAAACTGAAAAATTGAGGAAGGACATTTTAATTATGGATATGAAAATTGAATAAGGGATTTGGGGAAATGAGTTTTGAAAGACTAAACGAAGTCCTGTGAGATGAATCTTGTGTCCTCTTTTTAAAGCCTAAACTTCAATTTTGGCCAACTCATATTCATCAGGAGACATGAAACCAGAAAATTATCCCATTAAAACTATGATTATATTGGCTTATTTGTCCCTGGAGTACAATGAAATATTCTGTTCTGGGATCTTTCTTTGTATAGTTATTGAATCAATATACTGTTCCTTGGATTCTAATTCCCAAGCATTAAGACAACTATCAGCAAAAAAATAAAATAAAATAAAATAAAAATCCCTGAATAATGTAGATGGTTGATATACTTCAATGTTAAATCCAAGACTAGTAGTTTGGTTTCACCCATAGGAGCCTCAAAACAAAAACCTGGTTGCCTACTTCTGAAAAACGAGTCATTGAAAACCCTATGAAGTACAATTCTCCTTTGTCCTATCTGAGATGGAATGAGATAAGAACAGTTTGGCAGTCACTTGTGTATACCACAGGCTTTTTCATTAGCTGTCACAGCAACACTGGGAGTTAGGGTCTAACGCTTTCACGTTATTTTATACAAATATTGAGTAAGACTCACAGAGATGAAATAATTTGCCCAAAGCCACATACCTACCATAATGTACTTAATCAAGGTATGTCTGGCTGCAGTAGTGTAAGTGCTGTGAAACTGCAAGGAAAAAAAAATAATTATTCCCCTTTATAAGCAAATTCACCAAGAAATAGAGGACAGGAACTCTTGTTTCCTCACTTCAAAGCTTTTGAAATGATGTTGCTTAGCTGATAGTCTCCTAAATTGGCTTATCCTTCGGGAGCAATTAAATAATAATCACTTCTAAATGGCCACAGGGAAATGCTGAAGCTGGACTATGTTCGACTACAATTCTTAGAGGGGAGAAAAAAACCCTCAAATTACAAACATGACAAGAGTGAAAAGGGTTTTTTGTTTCTTAGGATGCATGCAATCAATGAAGTCACATTTGTTCATTTGAAACGGTGCATACAACTTTGTTCAGAAACGTGCTCTTGGGTAGAGATCACATCATCGTTTTCCCTGATAGGAAGATATTCTGAGCAGAATTAATCCTCCATGTACCAATATTAGTAGTGTCTAGTGTCAAAATGGATTCTATTTTACAAAACACAACTAGTGAATGTTGTTGTTGTTATGTACCATGTAGGGACCCAGAGCTGATTCTCCAGGATGTTTTCAATGGATGTAAATCATGCAGGATAAACTGTCCACCTTTCTCCCAGGGATCAGCCGGTGGATGGATTTGAACCATGAGCTTTTGAACTAGCAGCACAACTCCTTACCACTCAGTCTCAAGAGTTCCCAGTAAACATTTATTGTAGTAAATATTCACTGCATACTTATTGAATCACTTAGCACTTTAAATATTTATTCTCTTTCTATTCCTCACCATCTATCGAACATTACCATTTCTATAGGACAGAGTAGAATCGCCCCATACAGTTTCCCAAGCTGTCAATCCTTCCCACAGCAGACTGACTCACTTTACTTACATGGAGCAGTAATGCATTCAAATCACTGACCTCTTGATTAACAGTCCAACTTTAACGCACCACACTACCAAGGCTCCTGTAATCCAGTAATATGAATAGCTTAGGATCCTTTTCAAACATTACTAAGCAATGTAATAATGTTTTCAAAACGAAATTATTCAATAGAATGTATTGGACTAAACAAGTAGAGAGAAATTATTCAGGTTGAAGCTGAAAGAGCAGAACTAGTGGCCTGGAGGCCATTGGGAAATCGGCTCTGTGTTCCCTGTCATTTAACTCTCTTTCACTTAAGGAAGCTCCTGGGGCCAATCCTGGGAGCACAGTTTAAAAATTGGTAAAATAGATAATCTTATACAACGTTTCTTCCAACTTGAACAGTTTGTGATAAACACAATGACTACATGTAGCACAAAGCCTGAGATGCTTTGTTTTTTAGGGATGGAATGAATGTATTAGAATTCATCAATACAAGGGAAGCTGTACCTTTTTCTCTGATCAATATGTGATCACAAGAAATCACGTCGATTACATGGGACATTCTGACCCCGAGACTAACTTCTTTACTTTTGAATTCTGTTATCATAAAGTAGCCCCAAGTGTCAAGTTCTTTGTTTCGAGTCTGCAACAATTTCAGAATCAAATTCAAAGGCAAAATTAGTTTTCTCTGATCATTTATTTGCCTGGTGAGGAGTAGAGAGCACAAAGGTGAATGTTTATTCCTTTAAATTAGTGGCAGCTGATATAAAATTTAAGCTCTCTTTGAAATGCAGAAAATGTTCAATCTCTAGACCATCTGCAGCAAATTTACAGCAAACACTCTTGCATCCCTGGAAGCAGTTTTATACTACAAACTAGGAACTTCTCCAAAGTTACAATTATATGATGCAAAACAGGTAATTTTCACCCCAATCTAGTGTTTTCATTCCAGATCTTAGTTAATGATGTCGTGATGGTTGTTGCTGTTTGACGAATCAGCTTTCCTGTTAAGTAGAGGTTCAGGGCCATCACCTAATGAAAACACTCTGTATTTTATAACTCCCTGGGCTGCAGTTCTGCATATTAAAATAGAATTTCAATCTCACTCTTAGAAATAAAATCAAACCTAGCATCTGTGGTTTGAACAGAACTGAGAAAAACATTGCTCATTTAATTTTAACAGTATTTTTTTCATGTTCTACAGTATAAAAAAAGAGGCTCTGGATATCATTTAAAATGTCTATAAATTAGAAATAAATTGGCAAAAGTCAGCACAATAGTGCAAGGGTTATTTCATTAGACCTACAAATTTGACTGTTAAAAGTTTTCTCTTCTAATTTGCCAAAACAGTAAAAAATAAAGAATTCATGTGGTTCTTCAAATATCTCTGGTTGCATAGCATTTCAATTTCCCATTCTAAGTGTATGTTTATTATTTATCAAGGAATTATTGCACATTCACATTCAAAAAAGAAAACACTCCACAGAGAAAAAAATCATAGCAACAGATTAGCAAAAACATCAATGATAGAGTTCCCACCAATCGTCGTGAGACAAAAACACGTTAAGTTTTCACAGGGCTGAATTATGGATCACTTAATCAAAGATTAAGATTGGAGTGGCATCAGTGTTTACCCATCCAACTCTTACATTATTATCTATCTCTCTCAGACACATGTACAGGTTATACATCAACTACTTATGCACAAGTTTCTAATGTTTTCATGTCCATAAAATTTTATTTCAAGTGAATACAGTGGTAGATAGAAAAGCCACCAGCACTATTGATTAGACACATAGCCTGCCTCAATTATTATGCAAGGTGTATACTTCTTTATCCCAGCCAATTATCTCAATGATTCTAAAAATAAAAACAAAACAGTAACATTCCACAAAAAAACTTGCTTCAAAATAAGTCTCTAAAGTTTTAAAAAGTAAATACACCATTTCAAAGACCACCATTGCTCTTCAGCCAAGTCATAGTTTGTTGAATCTTATTTTCTGCATGCAAAAAATATACAATTAATTTAAATACTGACAAAAAAATTAATGCCTGTGAATCATGATATTGGCAGAAAATATTGAATCTAGGTCTTTCAGAAGAATGAATTTGTCTTGGAGTTAGCCAGAAGACAACTGAGAAACACAAAATCTTCTCATATATGATCGATATGTCATCAGGAGAAACCATTTCCGTAAAATAAGAGGTCAGTAGAAGAGGAAGAGCTTCAATAAGATATATCAGCATAGGGGCTATAAAAATTATCTCAAACATAGCAATGAATGTAAAGATGGCATAGGACTGGATAGTATTTTATTCTGTTGTAGAATAAAGAGGAAACTATAGCAATGGCTCTAGTACTAGTACCACGACCCCTTCTGAAACCAACCTGCACTTCTGGTAGTTCTCTGTTGATGTGCTGTTCCAGTCGTTTTTGGATAATCTTCAGTAAAACCTTGCTTGCATGTGAAATCAGTGAAATTGTTCTGTAGTTTCCACATTC
>NW_006399764.1:6853624-6871772 GCF_000299155.1 Elephantulus edwardii | reverse complement strand
AACAACAACAACAGCATAGCAATGGCATCTTAAAGCAACAAAATAGTATGAGAGAGTAAAAAAAGAAATGTGTGTTAATAGCACCAAGGAAGATCTCTGAAAAGGCTTATAATATTCCAGTTCAACTTACCTCTTATAAATCAAAGCACGCAACAGAAACACTTTCAACCATCTCAGCAACAACTATCTTGCTCTCTAAAGTAGAAGACACATTTTTATTCTTTTTTTGAAGCTAGAGTCACATCAGATTTTGATAGTATTGTGTTTAAATATAGCCCTTGAATTTTGTTGTTATTATTATTTCATTGTCTAGTCTGAAGTGAATAGTTGTTGGTAGGTGCCATCTAGTCGAGTACGACTCATAGAGACCCTATGAACAAAGTCCTGTCTTGCACTATACTCACACTTCCCGGCACACAAGAGCCCGTTGCAGGAGTCACCTTGTCAATCTACCTGGAATCTACCTGGTTAAGGGTTTTCCTTTCCCTAGCCGACCATTCACCCTTCCCAACATCCTGTCCTTCTCCAAGGAATAGCACCTCCTAACAATATGTCCAGAGGATCTAAAGCAAATCTTCATCATTCTTGCCTCCAAAGAGTACTCCGACTGCACCCTCTCTAAGACGTATCTATTCATTTTCATCCTCACCATCTCTGATACCTTAAGCCAAATGTTATAGTCACTGTGTCAACCCAGCTTATTGCATGTCTACCTTTCTTTCTCTGACATTCCAGCTTTCCCAGTAAAAGGACTTTAATAGTCTTTTCCTAAGGACTGAATCATCCTAAAAACATGACCAAAGTACATGAGACACGGTTTTATAATCAGTGCTAGAAAACTTCCAGTAAGTTCACTTTCTTAATAAGCTTTCTTGGCTTGCTGTTGTTGGTTGCCATTGAGTCACTTACACCTCATAGTGACCCTGTGAACACAGCTCTGAACCTTTCCTTATCCCAAGCTAGTCTCCCTGACTTAAATACACGTAATCCCATTGCCCCAGTTATCATGTCAATCCATCTCATTTGGGGTCTTAAGCCCATATATTGTCCCTCCACCCTTCCAAGAATGATGTCCTTCTCTAAGGACTGGTCTCTTCTAGCCATGTGCCCAAAATATGTGAAATGAAGCTTTAAAATCCTTGCCTCCAGAAAGAAACTTTGTTTCATTCTCTCCAAGACAGACCTATTTGTTATCCTGGTGGTCCATAGTATGTTCAATACTCTTCTCCAGCACCACAACTCAAAGGCATCAATTCTTCCGTCATCCTTAGTCATTGTCCAGTCCTCTAATGCATAGCATGTAATTGCAGAGACCATGGCTGGATCAGATACACCTTAGTCTCCAGACTAAGTGCTTCTCAGCACTCTGGAGAGGTCCCCGAATTTCCCCAGTGCAATTCATCTTTTGATTTCCTGACTGTTAGTGCAAAAAGTGTTGATTGTGGAGTCAAACAAATTAAAATTGTTAACAACCTCATTCTTTTCTCCATCTATCCATGATACTTCCAATTAGCCCAGTGGGAAGAATCTTTGTCTTTTTGATATTCAGTTTCAATCCATATTGAAGACTACAATCCTTGACCTTCTACAGCAAATGCTTTGGGTCTTTCTCAATTTCAGCAAACAAGATTGTGTCATCTGCATAACATGGTTGTTGATAAGTCTTCCTCCAGTCCTAATGCCACACGCCTCCTCAGAAAATGCAGCCTCTTAGATGATATCTGTTCTGCATATAGATTGAAAAATGTATAGAGACAGGAGGCATTCCTAATGCTCTCCATTCCTAATTTTAAGCCATGTAGTATTTCCTTGCTCTGTTCTGATGACTGATTCCTGGTCCAAGTGCAGGTTTTGCATGAGCACAATCAAGTGATCTGGGATCCCAAGAAGAATCTCATGGTTAGCCACAATTTGTTGTGATTCACACAGTCAAATGCCTTTGCACAGTCAATGAAAACACAGATAGACATTCTTCTGCTACTCTTTCTGCCAAGATGCATCTGACATTGGCAATAATGTCTCTAGTGCCACAGCCTCTTCTAAATCCAGCTTGTATTCCTGGTAGTTCTCTGTCAATGTACTGTTCCAGTAGTTTTTGAATCATCGTCAGCAGGATTTTGCTTGTGCGTGACATTAGTGATATTCTATAGTTTCCACACTCTGTCAAATCACCATTTTGGGGGGATAGGAATAAATATAGATCTCTTTCAGTTAATTGACGAGGTAGTTGTCCTTTAGACTTCTTGGTACAACCTGTTGAACATGTCCAGGGAATCATGTTTGTTTAAATATGGCAATTCGTATGCCGCAATGCCAACCCAAGGGCATGTGGTCAAAATCACCAGATTCTCCATGGGAAAAAGATGGATAATCTCCTCTGGTGAGATTTATACCTCTGAAAACCCACTGGTAGGCAAGGTATGAGTCAATTCCAACTCAACAGTCATAAATACAACCATTAGACTTAAATAAAACAGTTTTAATAACTTCTTCAGAGATGAATAAATAGCTGTAGCTATGAAGAAGTATAAAGTTAAGGGAGCTCTGGTGGCCTGGTGGCAAGAAGCTGCACTGCAATCCCAGAGATGTACAGTTCAAATCTGCCAGATGCTCTACTGGAGAAGGAGGGGCAACCGCCTCCTGTACCAGTTATATGTGATTTGACGGTACATGCACAAAAAACAATAAAATAAAAAATATTTTTTTAAAAAAAGAAGTACAAAGTTACAAGGTGGTTACTAACAAGTTCTATATTTCAAACCATAAAATTGTATGTCTTATGCTCCCTTCGACAGAGCACATACTAAAAAAAAATGGAATGATATAGAGATTAGCATAACCCTGCACAAGGATGACATAGAAAGTCATTACATTAAAAATAAATGACAAAAAACCCACAAGTCTTATTTGACATGTTAGGGCTGAAGAGTGCAAATGAGTAACATTTAGCGTATATTGTCCAGAAGAGTCTGATGAAATATATATTATTAGTGGCTTTTCTAATATAAGGGAAAGGTAGGATTTTTAAATGTTAGTATATGTATAAGTAGTCACACTCCGACTTTCTTATTTTCAAAGCCCAGATTCTTAAATATCACAACTTTTCTAAAATAATGTTATCAATAAGTCACTTAAAACGTCCACTGTT
Source organism: Elephantulus edwardii (assembly GCF_000299155.1). Classification (NCBI taxonomy): domain Eukaryota; kingdom Metazoa; phylum Chordata; class Mammalia; order Macroscelidea; family Macroscelididae; genus Elephantulus; species Elephantulus edwardii. Next base: position 6,868,624 of record NW_006399764.1, on the reverse strand, counting down.
ACTGTTTACTGTCAAGTGAGAATTGACCCATAATTGACTCTCCAGTGGGTTTTCAGAAGCAGTTAATCACACATAGAAGGAAATTGCCCATCTTTTGCTGGTAGAGCAGCTGGTGGATTTGAACCATGTGATTTGAGATTACAGCCCAGCTTCTTACCACTAGGCTACCAGAGCTCCCTTTAACAATGGTGAGGAAAGACATTTCTAATAATAAACCATTGATCAGTAAATACAGTAAAAAGAGGGGAAAGGTCTTTTTAATATATTACAAGGAATACCAACAGAAATAAACACTTAAGGAATGTTTGAACACATCTCTCTTGCTAAAGTTATAGCTAGAATGCTTCTTAGAAGTTAGAATGATTAGTCTTGATCTCATATACCTTGGATATTCTGTCAGCAGAGACAATTCCCTGGAGAAAAATCTCATGCTTGATAACTTATAGAACCAACCAAAAAATTAAAGACCTTCAAACAATGTATTGGTGTAATGACTGCAGGACAGGTATCAAACATAGCAACAATTTTGAGGATAACGTATGTAAAAAGAGCCTGGGCCACATGTGGACAGCCATATTTGACCTTTCCCAACTTCATGAAGGGGAACTGTCCCTGTCAACAACATCAACAACGTAAAATCAATCCCCGTGAGGTCAGACATGCCTCCCATGCTCCTGAACCACTTTCTACTCATCCAACACCAATCTTACTGCTCTACTGGGTCTAGAATCCATTATAACAGCTCACAGACCAATCAGAACCATCTTAGAGAAGTGAAAAGGCTATAATTTAGGTTAGTAGCAGATTATAGTTGCTCAGTCAGGACAGCTTCCTAAAAGGGCTTGCAGGTGCCTCAACCTCGAGCCTTGTGGCTTTCGACCAGTGTTACAAAGCTCTCAGCCCTGCCGATTATGATTCTCACACTTCCCCTACCAGTCATCAAAGAAACTCGGGCAAAGATTCTTCACTTTGGTTCTCCAAAGAGTGGCAGTCCCAAGGTCTGCTCTGTTTCATGCCGTATCTCTTGTTCTTTGCTGTGGTTGCCATGGCTGCTGCTTCTGTGGGCTCAGGTCTGGCTGCCACAAGAATGAATCTCGGTCCCAAAGGTGTGGTGCATTCTCTTGCTTGTTCTTTTTCTCTAATGGTAAGATTCTCAAATTCTGCCGCCAGATTCACTCAATTTAATGGCAAGACTAGCCAATTCCCTGTGAATTAAGGAGACTAATCAGTCTTTATGTGGATAGGTTAACACATCCTATTTGCCTATTCCCACTCATCCACGTAGTAATGTCAGTCAATGGCTAAGGAAGCCATTTTGAAAACATAAACCCTTCATTCACATCACAATAGAATACTGAGAAATGTTTTGTTCTGTTGTACATGAGGTCACTTTTAGTCAGAGTGTACCTAAAAATGACAAGAAGAAACTTTCGTATCATTGTTATTATCCCATATAAACTGATCATATAATACAACAATTTCCGGAGACTTAAAAATGTTTCAACAATAACTTAAATGCTAACATAAATACAGTTTGTCAATGTATTTTTCAAAATACTAGTAAGGCATGAATAAGATTTTATAAAAACAGATTTTACAGAATACTCATAAGGCAGTTTCATGTTAAACTGTGTGGATACGTTCTTAACTGTAAGAGAAAGAACAGAGCTAAATCAGGACGTACGCAGCCAAGGATTTATTTAGGAAATGAGGCTTAAATTATGGCTGGAAGTAAGAATATTGTTGTTACATGCCCTGAAGCCAAAATGAACACATCGCTGTCCTTCTAGTGAGTTTTTAGATCCAAAACAGTTGTCTTTGAGTTGGCCATACAACTCCTACTTCACTTAGTCACTAATATATAGAAGTATGACATTAGGGACTTACATTAAAATACTAAATGGCTTTTAGATAATGCACAATATACAATTATACAAACCAAATCTTCCATTCAGGAAACTCTGGTAGTCTAGTGGCATGAACCTGCGCTGCAAAGACACACGGTTTGAGGCCACCAGCTGCTCCTCGGGAGATGGCTAGACAATCTCCTCCCTTGCTTTAACTGACTCTGAAAATCCTCCAGTACGTCAGCTGTGGGTTTATTCTGACTCTACGGTACACAACAACAATTTTCTATTCAGAAATTTAGAAAGTTCTGAAAATTAAAGCAGATTTATAATTTATATATTACTAATTTATTGCTTGAAGTGTTATTAAATTTTAATACCTTTTTGTGCATTCCACTTCATGTGAAAATTTCCTGTATTTAACTGCAAATACCTAGGTATACCCTATTATTATCCAAAATAGAAGACATTTTGACTTGTGGTACATATCTAGCCCCAGCAGTTTAGGAAAAGAAATTGTGAACCTTTGTTTGTATTGAGTCTATTGAGAGTGAGAAAGAAAGAAGGAATTCTAAGACTTGTAAAAAATCAAAATGGGCAATACATGATGAAATAGATGGCACAGGAAGTTAAAGGTAGGGAAATGACAGGAAGGCATGTAGTAGGTATGTTGTTGTGATTGTTTTTGTTAGATGTACTAAAGTTGAGTTTAACCTATAGTGACTCTGTAAACAGACCTGAGCTCTTTCTTTTTTATTCCATATCATCCTCCTTATCTCTGACATATTTGAGCCCATTGCTGCAGTCACTATGTCAATCCATTTCATTGGGGGTCTTCCTTCTTCATCTTTCCAAGTATGATATACCATTTCAAGGAACACTCCCATCAACACCTCTAAAGTATAACAAAGTTTCGTCATCCTTGACTCCAAGAAGCACTGTGGCTGTCCTTTTTCTAAGACATATCTGTTGGTTCCTTTAGCAGTTCATGTTCTATTCAGTACTTCAGCACCACTACTGAATGGAGTGATATTAACAGTGGCATTTTTAAGAGAATTTTTTTGTTAACATATTTGATATAAACATTGTGAATGGTGTAAAGAGAACAGTCAGAGGGAAAAGTATAAAATCACTAATATTCTTAAAAATGTGAGGTTATGGACAAATGATTTGGTGACAATGGCTTCCTTATCTATGAAAAAAAGACAAAAGTACCTATCCTATTAGAGCATTGTGAAGATCAAGTGGTTTGCAGTACAATATAGTACTGAACTGTTTCCCATAGACTGTTAACACCTTAATAAATAACACCAGTAACTGTAATTATCATCACTGGGGAAATCTTAATCACAAGGTATGAGAAAAATGAATTAAAGAGACAGCACAAAGGAAATGATAAGACTTGATGAGAGGAAATAAGTAAAATGAAAGCAGTAATTAAAGTCAACCCTCAAACTGTTTTCTGGAAGACTATTATTGTTGTTAGGTACCATCAAAGCAGCTACAGCCATAGTGGTCTGATAAACAACAAATACAACCTTGTCCTACTTTCATAATCTCTGATATGCCCATTCTTAAAGTCACTGTGTCACTGAATCCTGTTGAGGGTCTTTGATCCTCCAGCTTTCCAAGCATGATCCACTCCCACCCCACCACCCCCAGGGATTGGCTTTCTCCTGAAAACATACCCAAAATACGTTAAGAGGGAGCTTCACCAATCTTGCCTCCAACGAGCACCCTGGTTTCATTTCCTCCAAGACAGACTTATTTGTGGGTTGGTTGGTTTTGGTTTTGGTTTTGTTTTGGGGTGGTTTTTTTGGGGGTTTTTTTTCAGTCTTTCAAATACTTAGTTCCCTTCTCTAACACTATAACTGAAAGGCATGGATTCTTCTTCATCATCTTTATTCAGTATCCAACTTTCAGATGCATAGGAAGGGGTTGAAATGACCATGGCTTGGGTGATGTGCACCTTGTTTTTAAACTGACATTGTTGATATTTACCACCTTTTTAAAAGTCTTTAAATTTTTCCCAATGTAACATGTCTTTTGGTTTCTTGACTGCTGTTATTACGGTTGTTGATTGTGAATCCAAATAAAATGAAGCCATTGACAACTGGAAGGAAAAGAAGGACTGTATGTATATCAGAAGGGAAAAAGAACAATTCGATGGTTTCATTTGTTCACCTAAGGACCTGAGACTACATACTGTGGATTTTTTTTAAATGGGAAGGAAAAGTGTCATAGAAAATATTGCCTATTAAATCAAATGCTTGAAAAAGAATAAATTAGATCCTTGGGAAAAAAATGAAGTACGTACTAAGAAAATCCTACAAAGCTACCTTTACTAGCAGCTGTTGGGTTTGTGATTGATAAACTACTTTGATAATAAATAGACAAATCCTATTAAGATGAAAAGGTTCAGACAATTTGTTTTGTTTTCTTATTTCATACAGTGAAAAACTAATTAGGTGAAAAATATAGTGCCTTGTTTCAAATAAGATCAATTTTCCGTAGACATAAATTACACAAGAAAAATAATGGCAACCAGCTACCTAAATCAACACAGAGCCAAGATTCTGAGCAAGTGGGCAAGAGTCCATAGCAAGAAACTGCCTGAGAATGTTGAACATCTACTTTATAGTAGATAAATGGAAATCTATATAGCTTTAGAGAACATTTTCTTAAAATACCCATGATAGATAAAGTCAAACGTCACTGACTTAAATACACCCTTCTATTCTAATGTGACATTCTTGTATTAAAAAGAAATAGATAACATGGATGAAGGCAAAGGCAATAAATAAAATGTTGTCTATTGTATGTTATTAATTACATTAATAAATGGCAGTTATTGTCATTTAACAAAATGTCTAGAAATAACTACATGAAAACCAAGATGACCTGTACACATTCACTTAAATAAAAAACAAACTTTTTAAATGGAAAAAACCAAGAATACCATCAATATACTTTTGGAATGCTTCAAGAAAAAAATGAACATTTAAGGAATTTTGTTTGTCATTCTAATTCCTATGAATTCTGGTTTATGATGTTAGTTCATCTTTTGAGTACCCACCTTGATTTAAACATCAGTGATAAATGGTGTCAATAAGTGTTCTCTAATTCCTCACAGGGTTTTCTACACTGATATACATTGACTAGAGCAAATAAATATGAATTTGGGCATAAACTACAAAAGTAGCAATCTATTTGATTGTTTCCTATGCATTCAGGCAGTGTACAAAGTGCTTTTACACATATTTTGTTATTTGAACATTATAATTATTATTGTTGTTCCCATTTTGTTGAAGAGATAAATCATATTTAGAGAAGTTGGTAACTGGCCTGAGGGCAAAAACCTAATAAGGGATAGCATTCAATGCTAAAACCAGTATCTTGGGCTAGGGAACCCTTACTGTGCCTGGTACATGGTAGTGATGGTAACTCCTAGACAGAGGGTTTATATGCTTCAAAGATTGTCGTCACACCTTCTAAAACGGAACTGTGCATATACTTGCTTCCTATTGTGACTATAATGAATTAATAAGAACTTAATGAGTTTAAACAGCACAACATATTTTTCCCTTTTGTTCTGGAGGTCAAGAGTCTGAAATCAAGTTGAGTAGGCTTATGTTAGAATGTTAGCAACACTGGTTCCATCTCGAGGTTTTGAAGGAATATCTACTTCTTTATTTCTTAAGTTTCTGATGCTGCTGTATGTGTCACAGAAGAACTGTCTTCTGTAGGGTTTGCAAAGCTGTGACTTTTCAGGAGCAGATTAGAGAATCCGTCTTCTGAGACACCTCTCAGTGAATTCCAACTGTCAGCCTTTCACCTGGTTGTCTAATGCTTAACCATGAGAGCTCAGAGACTGATGGATTGTTTTCTAATGGCCTCTTAGCTTCGACTTATTCTTTTCTTCAAAGTACATCACTTCAGCTGCTGCTTCCATAATAACATAGTCTTATCCTCCAACTCTTATTTCTCTTGAGTTCCTCTTTGAAGGACCATTGTGCTTGCATTAAATCACAGTGCAACCATTCAGAAAATACAGAATGATCTCCCCATTATAAAATTCTTAATTTAGCCATAACAACTAAGTTCCTTTTGCCATATAAGGTAATTATAAATTTCAGAGATTAGGATATGGGTACATTTGGCACGTGGTGGTCATTATTGTCAAGTGCCATTGAGTCCAAATCATAGCGACCCCAGGAACAAAAGGTCTGAACATTGTTCTATAACTACCATTGTTTCTCTAATATTTATAGAATTTCCAAAGGCCCATTGCTTTAAGAAGTGGATGTAAATCCTGCTTCCAAGCCTGTCTCAATCTGGGAGCTCCACCAAACCCTATCTACCATGGGTAACTATTAAGGTATTTGACGCCAGTGGCACAACATTCAGTATCAAAACAATGCCAAGTTATCTTAGTGCAGCAAACGGACAGACCAGTGCTGTACCACTTAGAACAATGATTTTTCCCAAACACAATTACCACCAGGCCCAAGGGGCCTTTAAATACAAGGTCCACCCACCAGGTCCTGATTGACTTAAACAAGAGGCTTCTTGCTTACAGGTGATTGTTAGCTAAATCAGGTGACCAATCAGCTCAAACATAATTGTTAACCAAAGAAAAAAATGACCAGTTTTCACCCTACTTCCAACTAAATCAAGAGAACCTACCCTCCAGAATCCATCTGCTTCACACATTAGCCTCCAAACTGGAGACTTACTCAAGGCCCACCTGACTTTTAAATACAAAGGCCCATCCACTAGGCCCTGATTGATTTAAACAAGAGGCTTTCAGCCCACAGCTGTTTGTTACCAGGCTACCAATCAGCTCACACATGATTGTGAATGAAATAAAAAATAAAAAACAACAACAACAACAACAAAAAAACACAACACCCAACCAACCAGTTTACACACAACTTTCAACTAACTCAGGAGACACTACCCACCAGAATCCAACTGCTTTGTACATGAACCTCCAAATTGGAGCTTTGGAAGGTTACTTATCAGTAAATCATGTTCAGTTTCACTTACTCTCATATTAACTCTGCAAATGGAAAAAATACTTGGGGAAAGTTATTAAGAGGTTAATGATGGCCTTCTAAGTAACAGTGCCTTTGGACCATAAATGGAAAATTGTAGTTTATTTTATCTTATTCAGTAAGTACAGGGGGAAAGAGAAGAATCTTGCAAAGTATTAAATAATACAAAAGCACTAAATTAATATTTATTAAAAGGAGAGTGTCTCTCTGTATGTAAATGTAAACAACAGCCTCACCTCCTACAAATACTTGTTAATTTAACATCTGTATTAAAATAATAGCATTTCATGCATCAATGTTATTTATAATTTAGGTTACTTCTATCCTCTCTTTATTCTATTTTTATTCAAACACAACACATTATAATAATATCCAGCCATGTAAGCCACAGTTTCCAGTGTGCTTGTTTATCTGATGCAAGATTAATGTGGTATCATGGGATACTATGGAATTAGAATTTCTTGTTATTGAGCAAGAGTTATAAGAACATTATGAAAGGCTTTGTATTTAATGTGATACAAAAAGAAGGAGAAAGAAACGCCAATAAATACAGTAAAATAAACTAAGGGAGACTATTCTGATAAAAACTTTCTCATACTGTATTCACATTGTGTGAATTATGAACTGGTCTAGCATGTCAGCAATCTATACTTTTAATTGGTCCTTATAACCATCTTCCAGCCTTTGAGAGGTATTGGTTAATAAAGCAGAACATGGATTACGATATTTAGTTCTTGAATAATTAGCAAGTCAATCTTCACACAAGGTTGATATTCTTTATTATTGAAAAAATCCAGGCTGTCGCATTAACTATATCTTCCCACTTAAAAGTACCCATCAAGGTGGCAATCAGAGATTTGCTGCAATAGTTTCTTTTAGTTGTTTGCCATGCACAACAAACTTGTCTTTCATGTGAATTTAAATAATGACTTCTACCGATTGATTGAGAAACATGAACATCTAGAGATTTCTTTAGGATAAGAGAAGCTGGTTTACTTATCACAAACCACAGCTAATTCTCAGTCTCATTTAGTCAATTGCAGCATTAGCTATTACTTTAAAGAAGCAGTGAAATTGCAAATGCTGACTAAGAGAAAATAGATTAAAAAGAAATTAAACAGTCTCTAACAGATGGATGGAGTTGATGAGTTATGAACTTAAGTGAAGGGGGGAAAAATATAGCCTCTAGTGGGTACTCGGGTTTTTTGTTAGCATGCATTTTGCGTGGAGGGAGCTGTAGATGCATGCTGGTGTTCATGGACACTTGATGTTAGAAATACAAGAAGTTCTTAAGCCTCCCATGAATTAATGCATTGAGTGGACACAAGATAAGGTGCAGCAAAATGGAATATGAGTGACCACCTTCTTAAGAAGCAACAGAAAGAGATCTATCCATTTTTGATAAGCTTGTCAAAGCAGTTCAGCGATTCTTAGACTCCGTTTCAATTCATCTAAAGAAACTGACTCCTATTGTGTGTGAAATCCTAAGCTAAGGTTTTAAGAGCTTTCAAAAGATAATGACGGGCAAGATTCAATTATGATTTACTTTATAAAACATAATGCATGAAAATGATTGTGTGAAACAATGTAGATAAAGAACAGTATAAAACACAGTGTATATGAACTTTGTAGGCAAACAAATTTTTTAAAAAGGTATGTATTCACTAGCTATAATCCATATATGTTACAAACTATGTACTTCTGATTTAATTGTGTCTCCTCAAAATGTGTGTTGAGAGCCTAATACCTACACATATGGAAATAATTCTGTTTGGGTTAATAATTTTCTGTGTTCTGTTAATGAAATCATGACCTGGTGGGAAGGGTTCTCTGATGGAAATTCTTCAGCCTTCTGTGAATGGATGAGATGAAGGGTTACATGGAGAGAATGAGAAAATGTTCTTTCAGGACTCTTCTGAGTTATAAAAAAGAGTAGTCAAATTCACAACGGGTTCACGGAAAAAAGCAGGAAGAACAGTGGAAAGAAAAAGCAGGAGGAAGAAAGCAAAATGAAACAGTAAAAAAGAGAGGCAAGGAACAGCGTAAGAGATTTATCATGTGGGTCAGAGACTGTAGCTGTTAAGGCCTTGGCAGGACAGAAGGAGCCAAGGAGCAGAACAAGTGACAGAAACAGGAAAAATGTCCTGTAAAATAGTTTTTGGTGACAGATGGCCTGGCCAAGAGGAGCCTATTCGGAAGAGACTTAGACAAGGACTGTCCTGCCAAGGGGAGCAGAGGAAGCTGTTCTGTGCTGAAGGAAGGAGGTTTTTCCTGAATGTGTCTGCATCCTGATGCTGAATTGTAGTCTGCTGGTCCTGATTGCAAGTTGCATCCCTTCTCTTCTTTAATAAACCACTTAGATGTTGGTATGGTGCTTGCAGCATATTATTGAAACAATAAGTGGTGTCATGGGAAGGATAGTTGGAATCAGAATTGCTAAAATGTTGGTTGACTGGTAGCATCTCTCTGAAGTAAACGTTTCTTACTAACAGTATTGTATAATACATCCCCCATCTGTTTCTGGTGGTTTGTAACAGTTTAAATCCAGCCAACACTTCTGCCAGAGAAAGACCTGGTGATTGTTTCCTGCGTATGGAGTCATTGCAGGATCCATGAGGACACCTTCAAGTCCATCATTAAGTGTGATGTGGACATCAGGAAGGACCTCTTTGCCAACATCGTGCTGTCATGCGGGACCACCATGTATCCAGGCATCTCCTACAGGATGCAGAAGGAGATCAGGGTGCTGGCACCCAACTTCATGAAGATCACGATCATCGCTCCCCCTGAACTCAGGTACTCCGCAAGGATTGGCGGCTGCATCCTGGCCTCGCTGTCCACCTTCCAGAAGGTGTGAGTGGATCAGCAAAAAGGAGTATGAGTCAGGCTCTCCCATCGTCCACTGCAAGTGCTTCTTTTCTTTTTTTTTTTTTCTGTTTTTTTTTTTTAAATTTAGGTTGTTTATTTTTCATTTCAATGAACATCTACAGAGATTTTGGGATTCCATTCATTCATTGTTGCACCCTTCTCCCCGCACAAACCGCCCCCCCCCCCCATTTGCTCCTCTCCTTGAAAAGCAAAAGAAAAACTCCCTGCTTCTAAACAAACAGCTGGCAGGGGCCCCTCCTGTATGAGCTCCTGCTAGCCTCTGCAACTGGAAGGAGCCTTTGAAAAGAATTGTCCTTGAAACCTGTATCTCGAAATCAGCACCGGAGCTAGACCTTGTTGCTGATCTGACCTTGTATCACGTTGCCTGTTGTTCCCTCGGTCTATGTTTAATACCCTGTACATCTCTTTGAATTCAATCCTTAGCTCACGTGATCCAGCCTTAGAACCCGATTTCCTTTCTTAGTCGTTTCCACCAGATCCCAGTGGCTGTTACTTGCCTTGAGTTGGAAGACGGTTTGCACTGAAACCTGTAAACTGTATTCATCCTCTTGTGCAAAGTTTTTGTATGCAATTCTCAACTTTAGAGATGACAAATTTTGTGTTTTCTACTGTCATGCGTGAGCATTAGGCCCCGGCAATACCGCCTCGTGTAAGAAGAAAGTGCTGCAGGGTGGGTGGGGGGGATTAAAAAAATATATATGGTGTAGTTTATTTTCTAAAATGAAACATGTTATTTGTATCTGTTTTTAATACATTCCTAATCTGCTTCATTAGAGATAGATTTTCATTATAAACATCACTCATTTGACTCATTTGGGGATAATTATTAATTACTTACGAAGGGGAATTTTTTTCCATGTGAACTAGGTGGTGTTCATAAGTATCTTAGATTAGGAAGATGCTCCACAAACACTCACTCATTTGACTGAGCTGAATTCGATTCGTTCCCACATCAGCGTGGGAATAAGCCTCTGATGTATAATGAGAATCTGTGGGAAACTATTTCAACAAGCCTTGATGGAATTTATCCATTTCATTAAGTGAAGGGCAGCTGGGCAGTAACTAAGTACTTTGCAATTTTTTAATAGAGTGAGAAAGTCCAAGTTTTCATATAATGATAAGGATCAAAACCAAAAGAAACTATTAGAAGAAATAGTTCTTGTCACTGTGTGTGAAAATTCTTGACTTCTAAGAGACAGGCCAGAATAAGGCTTTTGAGAAAAAGCAGTGACTAATGGCAATATTTCCCCCCCCCAGATGTGGCCCAAGTCAGAAAAAAAGACAAGACAGTAGAGTGACCATGTTACTGGAAATTAAGAGACTAATTATGTAAGTCACAAGAAAGCAAATCTTGATAAACAGCGGGAGGCTAATTTTCCACATTGTTGTTGTTGTTAGGTGCCGTTGAGTTGTAGATGACTCATAGAGACCCGATGAACAAACAGACCTGAACACTTACATAAATTTCATCGTTTCTCCACTTCCTTAGAGTTTTCAGAGGCAAGCTATTATTTCGGAAGTGGATCATACTCCTGGTTCCAAATAGAAAAAGAAAATGAATGTTTCTGGGATCTGATTCTTGAAGTCTATGTGATTTACTTGCCTCTCAATTTGAGAAGATATTTGAGTATTACGTATTAGTCTGTGCATTATCTGATATTTTATTATTATCTGACGTATTTATTAAGCTTGAATTCTGTCGAATAGATCTTAGAAAACACAAACATTCACAATAGAGTCAGAACCTGGCATGTTGAATCTGGTAAGTGATATTTGCTGTCGATAATAGAAGAACATGAGAAGAGCCAGAAGAAACAGCCTGGATGTGACATTTATTTCCACTTCTTCAGCATCATCCATCATCTCCACTATTTTTATTACAAATGCATCATCTGTAGAGTCTGTACGATATGTGTTCAATGAGTATTTTTGAGCTTCCCAAGGAGTTACATCAGTATATGTAACTTTCCCACAGAACAGGAAAATGTTATGACTTTCAGAAGAATACATTTTAAACAAACAAATAAATAAACAAACAAAAACATGGCATGTACTTTGAATTCTCAGCAAACTTTAGCAAATCAAGCTATTTTCAAATGGAAATGCTTAGTATTTTGACCATGATGGAAATGGTAGGTTTGGGAGCAGAGAAAGAATACAAAATATCATCAGTTAATCAATAAAGAGATAGATCTGTGAAAAGTTTACATTGTGACAGGGAAGTAGAAAGAAGTTAGAGGTTTAGAAAATAAATGTGTCTTAGAAGATTCCGTTCATTTGTTGAATTTGGATCAAAAAATGTTATTTTGTTTGTTGTAGAGCAAGCAAATCGAAGAGGCGAATATGAGTATTTACAAGATAGTTTATATTCATAAACTATAAGGGAGAAGAGGTGGAGAAGTAGCAGAATTTGGTTTAGTACTACATTTTCTTAATAATTCTCTTGTGAAATTACTCTGGTAGTTACTAAGACTTTGTTGTTGTTGTTACGTGCCGTCGAATCACCTGAGACTCAAAGTGACCCTATATACAATAGCCCTAACCCCTGCTCTATCACTTGCCAATCTTACATCTCTGACACGCCCATCTCCATTACCCCAGTGACTGAATCATTCCATCTCATCAAGGGTCTTCCTCTCCGGCACTGTCCTTCCACCCTCCCATGCATGACATCCCTCTCTAAGGACTGATCCCACTTTGAAACATGTCCAAAGTATGTCAGATTAAGAAGTACTAAAATAGGGGAGCTCTGGTGGCCTAGTGGCAAGGAGCTGCAACTACAATCCCAGAGGCGCACAGTTCGAATCCACCAGATGCTCTGCCGGGAAAGGAGGGGCAATCTCCTCCTGTACCAGTCAGATCTGATTTGACGGTACACGCACACAAAAATAATAAAATAAAAAAAAAAAGAAGTACTAAAATAATTTTCAGTAGAGAGCTCTGGTGGCCTAGTGACAAGAATCTGCGCTGCAGTCCTGAAGGCGTGGAAATCCACCAGATGCTCTGCTGGAAAAGGAAGGAAATTATCTTGTGCCACTCGGATTCGATGGTGTACAACAACAACAAAATTTTCAGTAATGATTTTATAGCCTACTTCATATGATTATTTCCTGTAATGACCTTTCCCATTAACTGGGTTTCATTAAAATGCATCTATTTAGTACAAGACACAGTAACTTTTAATCATTTACCACAAATTACAGTCTATTTTCATTTAATCTTCATAATAGGTACTCTGATAACATATACTGTATAAACAAAGAAAGTGAGACTGAGAGATCAGCAAGTTTTCAAAGTCACACAGTTCCCAAGACTAGTAGAGTGTTTGGTGTGTTTAATTACACATCTTTTCTCAGAAACCTTCAAAGGAGTAAAAGAAACTAATCTGATAACAGCATATAACATTTATGGAACATTGTTATAAATTTTCATGTAATATACGTAACAAGCATAGGAAACTAATGTGCAGGGACTTACCAGTTTTGCAAGAAACAAAATATGTGTTATTTGTGGGAGGGTGAAAAATAAAGATACTATATAATATATGCTCTACTCATCAATTTGCCAAAAACTCATTTAGACTTTACAACAATTTATAAATGAGTTGTTTACCATCTGGTCAGAACTATTAACTAACTCACCAGCCGCTTTTCAAAGACTGTAAATTACATGGGAGAAGATTGCCCGTCTTTGTTCTGTAGAGCAGCTAATGGATTTAAACGACTTATCCTTCAACTGACAGCAGTCCCTTACCATTTGGCCACCAGAGTTCCAAGTCTCTATGATTAGCCATTCTTGTTATGGGGAGGACTAGTCAACATTGGGAGGAAAAGGGAGGCCCTCAATAGGAGACTGACAACAGTGTCTGCAGCAGTGTTCAGAGGGAGCGATGATTGTGAGGATAGTGTAAGACTTAGCAGCATTTCAGTCTGTTATACACAATGTCGCCATGAGTCCCAACTGACTCAAAGACACGTAAACTCAGCACCAAAAGTACAGAGAATTTAGCTCATTACTTTTGACGGTCGAGTAGTTGCTAATTGCATAGCTAGAGTTTAAATCCTGACTACATAATTCCCACATAATGTGATTTATTACATCCAAGCTTTGAACATATCATAATGCTGCCGATAGGCCCAGCGGAAAAGGAAAAATAAGTATCCAGGAGATTGGGCTTTATGAGGAAAAATGTGGCGTCAGGATTAGAGGAAGGCTCATGAACAATCTGCAATATGCAGATGAAGTTCTTTAGAGCACTTACCGCATTTGATGGTATTGAGGATGCATGATTTAATCATTATTTATACTAATCAGTATTTATACTGGTACTTGACACATACAGTAATTCAGTAAGTGTCATATATGTACAGAAATTAGAACAGTGACTTTCAGACACAATGTAAAAATATTCATGATGGTTTCCCAACTATAACAAAGTACCACATGGACAATATGAGAGATGCAAATCAAAACCACAATGAGATACCATCTCATTCCAGTAGCAGTGGCATAGTTTAACAGGACAACAAGTAATAAATGTTGGAGAGGATGAGGTGAGATCAAAATTCTTATACATTGTTCATGGGATTGTAAAATGGTACAACCACTCTGGAAGGCAGTTTGGCGTTTCCTCAAAAAAAGCTGAACAGAAATTCCATATGACCCAGTTAATCCGTTGCTTGAAATATACCCCAAGAAAAGGAGAACTGAGGCTCAAACAGAGACTTGTACACCAATGTTCATAGCAGCATTATTCACCATCACAAGAACAAGGAAAAAAACCAGATGTCCATCTACAAAGGAATAGATTGAGAGGTTTTGGTACATTCACACAATGGGATATTACACGGCATGCATGAGTAATAATTTTGTAAATCTCCACCTCTGTTGAGAGAGACTGGAGAGCATTATGCTGAGTGAACTAACTCAGTCCCACACGGGGAAATACTGTATAAAACCATTACTGTAGAATGAGTATAAGGATCCGAGAGGGTGTGGGATGGGTTTAAGCAGAGGGATGAGACTAGGCGGGGGAGGGGGAGGGTTTTAATCACAGGGTTTAGTCACACAATTCAGTTGGAGGGGGCTGAAGGAAATGGGAAGGATCTTTTGTGAAAAACAATGTATTCAAACTTGGTAAATAAATCAGTATAAAATAAAATTAAAAACCCAGAGGAGCTCTGGTGGCTTAGTGGCAAGGAGCTGCA
>NW_006399764.1:6846400-6851237 GCF_000299155.1 Elephantulus edwardii | reverse complement strand
TTTGGTCTTTTCTTCCTCTTCTGTCTTTGCAATGACCGTTTGCACTCTTTCTGGATGATACCCTTGATATCCTCCCACAACTCATCTGGCCTTCATTCATTAGTGTTCAAAGCCTCAATCTGTTCCTGAGATGGTTCTGAAATTCAGGTGGGATAGACTCAAAGTCATATTTTGGTTGCCTCGGATTTGGTTTCTGTGTAGATATACTTTTCATTTTGTAGGCATTTCTAAAAACTATATTTTAAATTTTTTTCTCAACATGTATGTTTATTACAGTTATATGTTTATTACAATATCTTTGCGTAATTTATTACTTTTTCTTACAATTTGTCTCTTTGACTATTTCAGTTTTATTTCCACTTTTCCATTTTGCACTGTTCTGCACTACCTTCTGTTTGTCAGTTCATCATTGGGTTCATTGTTCGCATTGGTTGTTTTATATCTTCTTTTGAGTCTAGTGGTGTAGAATAGATGTGCAGTAGGCAGTTTGAATCCACCAATGTCTCTGCAGGAGGAAGACCTGCAATCCCCTGTGTGATCTGTAGCCTCTGGTAACTCGTCAGTCAGCTATGTGTTGCTTCTCACTCAATGGTAATGAGTATGAACTGGCATTTTCTTCTGAGTCTGACTTCTATTTCTGACAACATTTTTGTTGAGAGAACTATATATCACTGTCACATTTGAGGACAAAATTATAGGTAGCAAAATTTTACATTTTGGGGGATGACATTACTCACGATCTTTTGCATTCTTTTAGGTCCTTGTTCTTTGTAATGGAGACAAATATGACTCTCTCCCATTCGGTTGAGCTAGTAGCTTGTGTTCAAATTTCTTGACATAGAATAAGTATATTTTTTTCTATTTGTTGCATCTGTTTGTTGAAACATTTTGGTATCGGCCAAAACTCAACCAACCAACCATGTATTTTGTGATCGCCTTAAGTTCAGTTTGAATTTTTTTTCCTTCAGTATCATCAGCTTTTTATCATATATGACAGCTGGTTCAAATCCTCCAGCTATTCCACAGGAGAAAGATGTACAATCTCCTCTTGTGCAATTCCAGTGGATTCGAACCCTATGATTGAGATTTCAGTGCAGCTTCTTACCACTAGGCCACTAGAGCCTATAGCCTTCAGTAGGGATTACACCTCAACATCAAAAAAAATGGAAATCTGAACCAATAAGCACCATCGTGATAAACAGTGTAAAGGGTGAAACTGCCAGTGCCTTTGTTTTATAGAGATCCACAATCAACACGCATGAAAGTAGCATTCAAAAATATCAAATGACCTATTGCCTTGGGCAAATCAACTGTCAAACTTTACAGTGTTTACCTTCTTTGGTCATTGCTGAAGTCAGAGGCCAAAATGAAGTTCAGAGTACAAACAAAAGGCACCTTGATGAACTGTCCCATGTTTGAAGGAAAAGTATGCCTTCTCTTCTGTGTAAGGAGCTGAGGCAACAATACAATGTGTGATCCACACCCATTCAAAAGAAGGATGAAGTTCCAGTTGTGTGGGGGCGTTATATTATTGTTAGGTGTCATCAAGTTGAGTACAATTCATAGGGAGTCTGTGTACAACTGTTAGGAATCCTGTCCTATCTAGTACTATCCTTATCATTCCTGACATACTTGAACTTATTGCTACGTTCACTGGGGCAATCCATCTCCTTGAGAATCATCCTCTCTTTTACTGGCTCTCTACCTTTCAAAAAATGATATCCCTTTCCAAGGAATAGTCCTTCCTAACAACATGCCCAAATTATGTGAAACAAAGCTTCACTTTCTTCACATCAAAGAAGCATGGTGGCTACACTTTCTCGAAGACCTGTTTATTCTTTTGAAAGTCCATGGGACAGTCCACATTCTCCTCCAATACCACAACACAAAGATAATAATCATTATTTATTGTCTAATTTCTCAAGTACATAGCAGGTGATTGAAAATATCGTGATGTGAGTCAGCCAAACATTTGTCTTTAAACTGGCATCATTGTTCTTCAGGACTTTGGAGAGGTCCCTGATAACAGACTTTTCCAATACAATATGTCTCCTGATCTCCTGACTGCTGGTACCAGAGGTGTTGATTGTGGATTCAAGTAAGTTGAAATTGTTGATAACCTCATCTTTTCCCCTCTATCATGATGTTGTCTACTGATCTAGTGGTGAGGAATTTTGTCTTCTTGATGTTGAGATGCAATCCATATTGAAGGTCATAGTCCTGGATCTTCTGCAGGAAGAGTTTCAAGCCCTCTTCACTTTAAGCAGGTACGATTGTGTCATTTACATAATGCAGGCTGCTAATTAATCTTCCTCCAATCCTAATGTCACATTCTTCATAAATTTCAATTTCTCAAATTATTTGCTCAAAATACAAATTAAATAGTAATTCTTGTATTTCTTGTAATTCTTGTATTTCTTGTTTTTAAAAAATGTAGTGTCATCTTGCTCTTTTCAGATGGCAGCTTCTTGGTCAAGGTATAGATTTCACATAAGCACAACATAGTGTTTGGGGTTCTCATTCATGTCAGTGTTAGACGTAACTGCTAGTTATTCACACAGCCAGATGTCTTTGCATAGTCAATAAAGTGTAAATAGACCTTCTCTTGATATCCTCTGCTTTCAGCCAAGATCACATATACCTCACCTAACGGACTCTCCATGAGTCAGATTGAATACATGTATGGAAAGCGTCATTAGAGAAGCTATACGTATTTTTCATTGTTAAATTAGATGTCCAGTGACTATGCAGAGGACAGAAGTCTCAAATCAGTACTTTAGCTTACATTTTCATAAATATGTGCTCTGCACTCAAAAAGTGGTTTCCATTTTATTCATACAGAAAAAAAATTATAGTATAAAGTACTTTTTTAACAGTGTCACTTCTGTTTTATCTTCCAGCTACACTAGCTTAAATTTTCATGGATTCCCAAAGCTTTCAGAGTGACTCTTCTTTCCACCATAATAGATATTTCTTCCCCACCCCCCCAAGATCCAAGACACTTTATTTCAGATCTGGGAGAAAGCAGTGATATTCTTCTCCACAAAATGAGTCCTAGACATTTTTTTTAATAGGGCCCAGTTTTCTGCTAGTGTGTTCTTCTTCTATCATTCCAGGTTTTAGAGAATGCAGCAAGAGGTTATTTATCAGTTTATTCTCTGTACGTCCTGCTTTGACTTACGTTTTGCACATTAGCATGATGTACTTTCCTAGGTACATGCTGTTAAAAATGATAGTCTGTGAGTTGTAACTGGGTAGTTTGTGGGGGGGAAAATGCTGCTTTAGCAGAAAATTTATGGAAATATTATTTATTATCATTTGTTTTCAGAAAATCCTAAACTCAATAGCAAGTGAATAGTCCTAGAGGAGATGAAGGAAAGGATTGCAATTAAAAACGAACAAAAAAATTAGAATCTCATTTAATTTTATGTACCTGATATGTTAAATATACAGAATTCATAATGTAATCAAAGTATAAATATAATATTGTTTGCCTTTCAGAATTAATTAAATGAAATTAATCTTGACTGGTCCTGAAATAAAAATTTCAACAGGTCCATAAGCTTGTCTATTAATTATTAAACAATGTTATAAATCCTTAGAGTTACCTCTTGTTGAAAAAAAGATGACACAGAATTTAGATTATCAATGCCATGACAGGAATTAGAAATATCACCTTGATTTAAGATGATATGTTGTCTCCTACTCTAATCCTAGCCAGCTTTTAGACTGAAAGAAAAAGCCAAGTTAATTTGTTCACCTGAAGTTTATCTGTAGCAACTCTCCCCGAGGTTATGAATTCAAAGTGAATCCATTGGTATATGAAGCTGGTAAAAAATTAGACAGGTATAGGAAAAACCTTAAAAAAAAAAGATCTGTCATCTTCTCTGAGCTTTACACGAATTTACAGCTTTTAGCCTTGTAAACATTTCTTGGTAAGAATCTCTCTGAGAGTTGATTTGACCCAACACATGGTGGTGGTCACTTGTCATTTATCCCACCCACGGTCCTGGCTATCCCACCACGGCTTTTTGAGTCTAGGATTCCTTTGCCCATATGAACAAAATTAGACTAGCTTCCTACACAAAACAGAATATAGTGTGTGTGGGGGGGGAATCCACAAAAAATAATAAATGAATAACCATATGGAATAAAAGCAATGTGTGAATAATAATACATTTTAAAAAAACCAACAAAACACAATATAGTCAATTCATTTTATACTATGAAGACATCCTAGGGGGAAAGTAGGGCATGAAAATAGGCTTCATTGTGAAGTTTTCAAAGTTGTAATTTATTAAACCACACACACACACACACACACACACACACACAAATTATCACATCTTTCCTTGCTGCAGTCCTTTTCTAATGAAGAGTCTCAAACTCACATACATGTTGGTGTGTGTCATCAAGCCCAAACCAACTCATAGCCGACCTTTCAGTAGGTTTCCAGAGGCAATAATCACATAGGAGATTGCCCATCCTTCTCCTGCAGAGCAGCTGGTGGATTCAAACCACTTGCTTTTGCAATTGCAGCACAGCTTCTTACCACTAGGCCACCAGAGTTCGTGATAATGTCACTGGATAGAGTAAACTTCCAATCTGATGATTACAGGGTCATTTTGAGTTATAGGCAACTTGAGGACAGCTAACAACAATAAAAAGACGTTGACGATCTCTAAACCTGTATGCTTATATTTACACAATTTAGACTTATATGGCAAATAGATGACTAGAATCACACACATGTGCCTCTTAGAAAAGAAATAAAGATAAAATCAGAAACCCTGGAGATGTATATTGTGAAAATATGAGCCTATGGTGATGAAAGAAG
>NW_006399764.1:6839372-6846300 GCF_000299155.1 Elephantulus edwardii | reverse complement strand
GTTCTGTAGTTTCCATATTCTGTTGGGTCACCTTTCTTTGGGATAGGAACAAATATCGATCTCTTAGGTATCCAAAATATGTTGCATTTCTGCTTTTGTTGAACAACAATTATTAGTTATTATCTAGTTATTGTAAGAGTTGCTTTTCTAGGTAATAGCAATTCTGACATAACACTAAGTGATAGAAAGGAATAGCAACCTTTTAATTTATTGTCAGGTGGGGTTTTTATTCTTGGGTTTTTTGGTGGGGGGGTGTGTGTATGTGTGTGTGTGTGTGTGTGTGTGTGTGTGTGTGTGTGTTGGGTTTTTTTCCCTAAA
Organism: Elephantulus edwardii; assembly: GCF_000299155.1. Lineage (NCBI taxonomy): Eukaryota > Metazoa > Chordata > Mammalia > Macroscelidea > Macroscelididae > Elephantulus > Elephantulus edwardii. Next base: position 6,845,982 of record NW_006399764.1, on the reverse strand, counting down.
TCTCAAAGAACCTGTTGAATAACCCCACAGGAGAAATGTTTTACTTGACAGATATTTATCACAGGAAAGGAAAAAACTGCTGAGCCTAAAAAAATATTTTCAAGTGTTACCATGTGAATATTACTTCAGCACATGTATTCTAGTGTGATGGCATTAGCCATCTGGCATTCTTGAAAAGAAGCCTCCTTTCTTAGCATACTGTAGATCTTTTTGCCTGTCTTTTTCAGTTTGTGTCTATACATAATTAATCTCAAGCTTCACGTAATAAGGCTCTCTTGCATGTTCTCTTAGCCGAGGAAACAAGCACTCAGGAGTGTAACATCATAGGCAGGAACAAAGGATTCACATTCCACTCTTTATGTTAGAGAGCACTGGTGTGATTCTCAGGAGCCAAGCTTCTTAGCAACGAAAGGAAGGATTTACAACCCTTCGGCTTTCTTAGCTACCAAAGCTCTTGAAGGCTTTCAAGAGCTGACCTTCTTAGCAAAGGGCTGGATTCTTTTAATGCACTCACCTTCAAAAGGTGGCATACCTGTTTTTCCAGTCTGATGCGGATGCTATTAAAAAGGAGTTTCCATGGATACGAACATCAGTGGGAATGAAACAGGATTGTCCTCTTTTCAGACTTATTGTTGCTCCAGCTATTCCTAAAACCTAGATCACATCACCTGTTTTCTTCACCTTGCTAATGACATTTCATATTTATAAAATCCTGTGTAGAGAAAGCAATTAGTGCACTTTTAAATATCTAGATTCAAACACCATGATACGTATAAGAGAGCTCTAACTTTTGAATTATAAATTGGTCAATTAATTATTGAGAGTTTATTGGGGACAAATATTGTCGGCGTACATTTTATGGGCTAGTGGAGAATATGAATAAATGTTAACAAATATAAACAAAACACTTCATTTCAGAGATAAGGAATTTGTCAAATGCAAAACCTTTTGCAAAGTGAATTTGGAAGAGTGTCAAACAGCACTACAAAGAGTCTTGTGTCGAGTCACAAGAAGGTGTGCTGAAATCTCAAAGGCAGAGGGTAAGGATCCACCAGCTGCTCCACGGGAGAAGGAGAAGCAATCTCCTCAACTACTTTTGAAAACCCACTGGAGGGTCAGCTATGAGTCACTTCCGACTCCATTGTACACAACAACTTTTACTTTGGGTGTAGTGATTCTAAGTCAATATTGTGTCCTTATATTAACACATCTCAGGAATATTATGATTAAAACTCAAACGCATTATTGTCAAAGCATAACTGACTCAGAACTAAATTTTTAGAGGGTTTTCAGAGTTTGTAAATCAGACAAGAAGTAAGTAGCTGGTGGATTTGAATTGTCTGCCTTTAGGTTGACAACTCGCTCAGTTCCACAATTAACACTCTTCGTACCAGCAGCCAGGAAATTAAAAGACAATTTTCATTGGGAACGTCTGATGTCAAGGACTTCCAGAATAGTGAAGAGCAACAACGTCAGGCTGGAGAATAGGGTGTGCTTGATCCAGGCCATAGTCTCTGCAATCACTTGTTATACATCAGAAAGCTCGACAATGACTAAGGATGATAGAATGAGAATTGATACCTTTGAGTTGTGGTGCTGGAGAAGAGTATAGAATATACCATGGACTCCTAGGAGAACAAACAGGTTTATCCTAGAGAGAGTGAAACCAGGACAGCTCTTGCATCACTGTTTTCTCAAGATTGAGGATGTTGACCAGCAAATGGTATGCGTCTACTTCGAGGTGATGACTTGCTACTTACTCATTGCTTTGGAGTTGAAATGAACTCATAGGTGAGCTTCCAAGAGTTATTACTGTAGCTGTATATCACTTGGAAGGTGATTGCCCATCTTCTCCCTCAAGGAGCTACTGGTGGATTCTGATAGGGAGGCATGATCCATGGGTTAGCAGTGTAACTCTCTGTAGTCCAGACCACCAGAGCTCCCTGTTGTTGTTGTTGTTGTTGTTTGGTGCCGTCGAGTTGTAGATGACTCATAGCGACCCTATGAACGAACGGCCTGAGCACTGTTTGTACATAGAGTTTCTGGAGGCAGGCTGTTTCGCAAGTGGATGCCACTCCTGCTTCCAGAGAGCTCCCTATAGGAGGTGATTATTTATACCCTCTCATTGGAACTGACTTATAGCTGACTCGCCAGAAAGCTCTTCAGAGGCAACAAATCTCAATAGAGGAGCACATTGCTCAGCTTTCGCCTACAGAGCAACTGGTGGATTCAAACAGTGTACCTTTGTCTTGGCAGTGCAACTCCTTAGTACTAAGTCACCAGAGTTCCCTCTAAGAAGGTATGACAACTTGTTTCATAAATTCATCAGGGTCATTATCCTCTTCATTTTAATAGCCTCTCTATCAAGCATATTTCCTAACACCTAATAAATGCCCCAAAGAGAAAGTCATTTGGTCATATTTGATGCTAAATAGGTTTTGGAAAAGAGCACTGAAGATCCCATGATAGTCTTCTCCAAGGATCAATCTCTCCTGACCACATGCCCAAAGTATGTGAGATGAGTTTCAAAATCCTAGCCTCCAAGGAGAAACTTGGTTTCACCCTCTCCAAGACAGACCTCTTTGTCCTCTTGGCAGTCCATGGTATGTTCAAGATTCTTCTCCAGCACCACATTTAAAGACATCTATTCCTCTGTCATCTTTGATCATTGTCCGGCTGTCTTATGTACAACAAGTAGTTGTGAAGACCATGGCCTGAATCAGGCATACCTTAGTGTCCAGACTGAGACTATTGCTCTTCACTCTTCTGAGAGGTCCCTGACAGCAGTACTAATTTAATTTTTAAAAAAAATCAATGGATTAGGGAGCTCTGGTGGCATAGTTGTAAGAAGCTACACTGCAATCTCAAAGGTGCACAGTTCGAATCCACCAGATACTCTGTTGGAGAAAAAGGGACAGTCTCCTCCTGTGCCAGTTAGATCTGATTCAAAGGTATACAACATGAAAAAAGAAAGGGAAAAAAAGAAAGAAAAATCAATGGACGAGGGGAAACTAATCTTGATTTTAAAAAAAAATTTTAAAAAGTTGAAAACTTTATGGATTTTAAGGAAATATAATTGGATTTTAATCCAATATATATAGGAGGAAAATATTTTGCCATGATATTATATATTTCAGTTTGTTATTAAGTGAAGATTATTCACTTGGAGAAACATTAAAATTGCTTTTTAAATTGAGAAGATTTTTCTCTTTACCTACTAATAATCTGGTGTCATATTCAATCAAATGTGTGTCAAAGCACTGCATTTCACTCGTTGATTAAGAAAAATCAAGGAATAAAATTATCACATTTTTTTCTATGGCACATGAATACTCCTTTGTAAGATGTATCTAGAAATCACATTTAACTTCAAAGAAAATATGTAGGAATAGTATGACATCTCATTGACGTGTTGAGTTTGTATCTCTCAGTCTTCCACTTAATTGACTTCCAAAAAAAATGCATACACACACGTGTACATACACACATATATATACTGATACAGATACATAAATTCATATATATAGTGATTTTGCCCTACAGCTAACAATATCTATTGTTTCAAATAATAATGACTGCTATGATGATAATCCAAAATTCTATATTTATCCCAAAATAATGACTACAAATTGATGGTGGCCAGGTTGAGGGGAAATTCTTTTATCTTATAGAAAATGCATCAAAGGCTACCTTTAATAGACTGCCACATAAACTCTCAAAATTCGTAACCGTCCTTTATGATAAATACACCTAAATATTATAAACTTTACATTATTTTCATTTGGATCATGTAAATTCACTGGCAAATATTCACTGCTATTCAGAAGATGCTACTTTTTAGATTCGGTTCACTTTATTAGTAACTACTTGAAATTATAATCATACAATTGGAAAATTATTTTCAGGTTTTAACCTTCGTTTCACTAAATTATCTTTAAAAAAAATCACTTATCCAACCCTTTCAACTAAATCCCACTTAAGATATGCAGTTTTCATTATTGCTATTTCCACTTTGAAAAGGAGGTGGAGAAGGACATTGATTTTGCCCTTAAATATCTACCAACTTTTCAGCCAAAAACTCTAACGGGTGGAGGAGAAGGTGAAGAACGTTTTCAGAGAAATTCATAAACCTTTCAAGTGCCACAAATGGGCTTTAGGTAGCGTGAGCAATTTATTAGATTTATTGCTTGTACTTGTTCACATAAAAAAAGTTATATGGTATTCTACAAAAGAAGATAAAATTGAAGGTTGTTGGTAGAAATGGTTATTGTTGTAAAGTAGCCAAACAAGGGATGTGACCCAAGAATAAAGGAGATATTATTTTATCTTTCCTGTCACCAGGCTATGTCTGGCCTTTGAGTCACTGCTGAGTATTTTCCATTGTTTTCTTTTTCATCCTGATTGTCAAAGCACTCTCATTGTTTAGTAAGCAGAATTAGGGTAGCTGGAGTTTATAGAGTCAATGGCTGACAAACAATAAGGTCAATGTCTGTTCCATCCTGGAAAAATTGAGGTTAGAGCAGGTGAAATTATCATTCTGTTTTGTTTTTATGGCTCTAATAGAATGCCAGAGAGTCCCTGACCTTGGCTGCCAGTCATGTCTTACTCTAATAGCAACGTGTAACCTTTGACACTCAATTAAAACATGAAATAAGGCAAAGAATGGGTCAATATGCATGTTTGGCCAATGCAAGCTTTTGAAATAAATTCCAATGGGTTTTCAAGGGAGCCATTATCCTTATTTATTTGGCAGACAGGCATTAAAGGGATAGTAAAGAGAAAGAACATGGAAACCACAACAAAAATAAGCGGCATCATTCGTATTCTTCCTGACCCTTAGACCTGAGAATTAGAGCGTCTCGCAACAAACCAATACACATTTATTTTTTGTTGACTGAGGGTGAAAGTGCTGGGAACTGACTGAAGGGGACAGGGCTGAAGCTTTGATTGGAGAAAGTGCTAACTTGGCAGTCAGGTCCTTTCATTTAATGTGATTTTCATTTTAGAAATAGAAAAGAACCAGAGTATATATTATCTCGAAAAATAGGTACATTGTCCTTGAGGAGTTTTAAGTTGTGCATGTGAAGGTTGATATGGGTTTGGTGATCAAATAGGAAGATGTTTATATTGGAAATTCTAGGTGTATTAAACCCATTACAATACAGTTGATTCCAGGGCCAACCCATTGGCACGAGAACTACCCACAGGGCTTCCAGGGCTGTCAATTTTACTGGAAGCCGACTTACATCTTCTGCCTACAGATTGGCTGGTGGGTTCCAACACTGTGCCACCAGGGCTCTTCAATAGGTCTTTTAGACATATTCTATATTATCCGATGTGAAAATGTGTTGATGGACACAAGTTCTTCACGAATATATGAATATACCATCTTCATATATTTTAGCTAGGAAACAAGAAAAAACGGAGAATATAAATACTTAGCACTGACATCTATGTTAGATACACCTTTGGTATTAGGATGTGTTGAGTCTCAAATTTGTTACTATTACAAATGTTTTCAAGATAAATTAAGTTGCCTTATTTGGTTTAACATTTACTGTGAATTTGAGATAACATTGCAGTCTCTTTTTCTTCTAGTTTTGTTTTTAATTAAAAAATACTATAATTTTAAGTGAATTCATACAGAAGAAGAATAAAAATATATTACATTTGTAATAGTTTATTAAAGAACATGTTTATTAAAAGAATATTTTATATAATGGAGTTGTGGACGTTCCAGAAATAACATAGCACCAGAAAGTATTGTTTCATGTAGTCTTACATTTTAATTTAAAGTAAAACAGTTCAGATGAGTTCTAAACATATACACAGACATGTATTACTTCATAGTTGAAGAAAAAAAGGTATTTCTTGTACATGTTGCATAAAGTTCTGCAAAACATTTAAAATTTTCACTCTTACTTATTACTTCCTCTGCCTTTTTATTTTATTAGGATATTAGTCATTACATTACATGGTTATTTTTGATCAAAACTGGGTTTTGTATTACTAGTTTTGTTATTTTTTTAGCTTATTATTTTTATGTTTTTTTCCTCAATGGGTTATTATTCTCAGTCTTTAAGATATAGAATGATATATCTTCAGTGCATATAAATATAATTCTATTCCTATGAATATACTTTACTAATTTTGTTTAGGTTTTCTGTATTCAAAGTGGCCAATACCAGTACACCTCAGCTCACTAAAGCCAGAGATGTTAATCTTTTGAATTCTTTATGAATTCCATTTCACTTTTTCAAAACTTCTAGTTTGCCTAGATTCATACTTCCATGTTTCAAAATAAATGGATGCTGTCACCTGTTTGGGGTTATAATTGATAAATTTTTAAAAACAGAATATATTCTTTATCTCATTCGGCTTCAATTTAAATGGAATTATTTTATGGAGTTCTTTGTTTCCACAGTATAACTGAAGACACATAAACAAAGATTTTCTATTTTCTTGGTGATTGTATTTTACTTTTTCTGATATTTCAATGATTTTGTGAGAGTATAACTGGGTATTGATCATCTGACTATTATTTTCTTCACTGTAGAGTGTGATTTTTCAATATATAGATTTTCAGAAAGCAAATGTTTAGAAAAATCTT
>NW_006399764.1:6830642-6831922 GCF_000299155.1 Elephantulus edwardii | reverse complement strand
ATTGGGATGGGAGTGTCAGAGAGAGTGTGATTGGCACAGGACAGAGCGGAGTTTAGGGCTGTTGTACATAGGGTCGCTATGAGTCGCAGGCAACTCAACGGCACATAACAACAACAACAACATAGCAACAATCAGACAAAAACCCCCACCCAATTTTCTCAAAGGAGTATACTGAGTTTTTTAAAATTTCAATTCTTGTTATCTCCAGGTGGGTCACACTACTAAAAACAGTCTTTTAGCTAAATTGATGCAATCCCAACCAACTATATTTCATAGTTCTAGATTATTAAACTATATAGTCTAGGGAAATTGAATGTTTATTTGTATCACAATATAAAGGTAAAAGATAAAAATCAATTAGGAAACATGTTTTCCTTTTAGTGTTTTCTTTTTCAGGTACTGATGTTAGTTTATTCTGAAAACCTTCATATTTATCTTTGTGTTCCCCAGCAGAACAATAAATGATAGAGGCAAACAGAAGTGTAGAAAGGGAGTAGAAGGGATTCTTGGAAGAGATTTTAACTATGCAGTTATTCATGAGAAAGAGCTTGTATCTATCTTATAGATTTGTCGTTTCATAGGATTTTAGAATGAAAGGAAGGCTGTCAGCACCAAATTCCACTCTCTTACGTAAGTGAGAAAATGTGACTTCCAAAGTTGAAGTGATTCTTACAAGATCATACAAGGACAAACTAATCGATCTGTACCCAAAATTTAGTTCATAAACTTTTCTATAAGATTGCAAGGTCATGTACCTCTCAAATATTTGAAAAATCTCAAACCTCCTCCAATTCCATATTTTCTGAAGTGTTAAAACCAGAATCTTAGATTGGCAACAAGGTACCTAAGAATATTTAATCCTGTCCTGTCTCCATGCTGTTGAAAATATTTAACTCACTTTCCCAACACAATTCTCCAATAAATGAATCTGAAAGGGGTATTTATAAAAAGGCATTTATTTTTAAAAAGTGAGATATCTTCCCTGAGTATTACCAAGATGCCTTTAAGATGAAAAACAAAACAAACAAGAACTAGTAAATTAAGATAAAGCACACAACAGTTTCATACTGAGAAAAATGCAAAGCTTTGAGTAAGTAATGATTCAAGACCATTGTAGAAGAATTTACATCCTGTTCCCTTTACTCAGTGTCTTTGAGTCAATTTAAACGAATAATGTCTCTCCATCTGATCTGTGAAGTTTCAGTCTTAGAATAAAGAATACGGCTCATCCTTTCCCCTCAGAACCCCTGGTGGGTTTAAACTGCCCAAGGACTACACTG
>NW_006399764.1:6790787-6830414 GCF_000299155.1 Elephantulus edwardii | reverse complement strand
TAATAATCAGTTAATAGCTTCCACATGCATTATCTGTATAGGTTAAAAATGATCAAACATCAATGGCCTGATATCACTGAGTCCATGTGCTTTTAAGATCAGGAAATGGGAGATATTCTTGTCCATATAGGATCCAGTATGTTTTTCATAATTTAAGAATTTTGCTAAGCCAGAATGTAACTATAATGTTTAAAGTCACTTTTTGAGATAAGCCTCTAAGCCTAGACAACATTGCATACATACATTCATAAGCATGAAGAATTTAAGAAATCTGCAAGATTAATTTTGGCTATAAATATTTGCCTGCATAAGATTGTAAATTTATTTATCCCAATGTGATTTAAAGCAAGGTAGTTTATTTTGATCAGTACATTTACTTACATATGATTTACAGTATTTTTTGCAGTAAATATATATTTACTTTGTCATCTCTAAGCTATCAAATATTGTTGTTGTTACTGTTAGGTGTCATCAAGTATAGCACAACTTACAGTGACCCCGTCAACCTCAGATCTGAACCCTACTCTATCCTTTATCGTCCTCATCACCTCTGCCACACTTGAGCCCATTGTCACTAAAACCTAGTTGATCAATCTCATCGAGGGTCTTTCCTGCCTTTGCTGACTCTCCACTTTTCCAGGTATATTATCTTTCTCTAAGAATGTGAGACAAAATTTCACCTTCCTTCCCTTTAAGGACCATCCTGCCTAAGCTCTCTCCAAGATGTATTTGTTCAGTCTCTTGACAGTCCATAAGATATTTAGTACCCTTTTCCAGAACCATACCCAAAAGGCATTGAACCTTCTTCTGTCATTTTTATTCACTGTCCAACTCTCAGATACATAGTAAGTGCATCTTACTTCCCAAGGTCCTGGCTTACATCCCATACACTTTTGTCTTTAAAACAAAATCCTTGCTCTTCAATATTTTGAAGAGGTTCCTAAGTACAGACATTCCCAGTGTAGCCCATCTTTTAATTTCCTGACTGCCAGGACCAGTTTGTTTATTGTGGACCTTAGTAAGATGAAATAATTGACAAGTTGTCTAGAGTACTGAAAGCAATGATGTCAGTCTAGAGACTAAGGTGCACTTGATCCAGTCCATGGTCTTTGCAGTTACTTGCTATGCATCAGAGAGTTGGACAATGACTAAGGATGATGGAAGAAGAATCGATGCCTTTGAGTTGTTGTGCTGGAGAAGAGTCTTGAACATACCATAGATACCAAGAAAAGATCTGTCTTGGAGAGGGTGAAACCAAGTTTCTCCTTGGAGGCTAGGATTTTGAAGCTCCATCTTACATACTTTGGGCACGTAGCCAGGAGAGAAAGGCCCTTGGAGAAGAACATCATGTTCGGAAGGGTGGAGGGACAGCACAGGAGAAGAGCCCAGATGAGATGGATAGATACAGTAACTGGGCCAATGGGAGTTGGTGTGTCAGAATCAGTGAGCCTGGCTTAGGACAGGACAGACTTTAGAGCTGGTTTACATAGGGTCACTTTGGGTCACAGGCAACTCGACGGCACAAAACAACATCTTTTTTCCTACCTATCATCTATCTATCTACCTATTGGCCTATTAATAAGGATGCTTGACTTGGTGATGCTGAGATATAATCCATACTGAAGACTTTATTAGTCCTTGAGCATTTGGAACATGTGCTTCAAGTTCTCACTTTGTGCAAATGATGCTTCATTAAATACTCTTATCTACTCTACCTTCATATTTTTTCAAGGGTGTAACTGAAAATTGAGAGGGGGAAGCAACTTTTAAAAGATTACTCGACTTTCTGATGGGAACCATCTCTCTTTGAGTTTCAACTCATTTACCACAAAAATATACCTTTCCATCTAATAAATATACGTTTTGTCGATCTCTGATGTTTGCTTTCCACTTGTATTAAGGTTCTATCCTTCCCCAGGGAATCCATTTTGGAAGCCTTCTACAGAAGCTGTCATCTACAGGAGATTGGTGAGCATTAGAGTGGAAAGTTGATATGTTAAGGGAAGTGAGGGGAGAGAATACAGTCAGCAGCATAAATCTGGAATCATCTTAAAAGCCATCTACAGGATGCTGTGATGCTTAAACACTGTGACACTGATGTGCCAAATGCGATAAAGGTGACCCATGGAGGACAGTGTTTGGTGGAGCTTCCCAATTAAAACAAGCTTGGAAGAAGGAGTGGCATCTTCTTTTGTAATAGCTTGCCTCCAGAAACTCTAAGAACAGTGCTTAGGTCTTTCGTTCATAGGGTCGCGATGAGTCATCTATGACTCTATGGAACCTAACAATAACAACAACATATCCTTCCCTGGAGCATGCCATGCCAAAAAGATTCTTAGTCTTCTGCGCTTCATGTATGGAAGTCATTATGACAGGATCACAAAGGATCATGAGCATCTTTGCTCCTTTTAGGTTTTTTGACTCCTGTTATCATGGCAAGTTCTTTGTTCTGAGGGATGGACTCACTTGTATAGGGAGAACCAGGGCAAAGATTCTGGAACAGCAGCTGAGGTCAGGAAATTGAAGCGAGGATGTAACAGATTATCCAAATGTCAAAGTGGGTGGGATTTCGAGCATTTTGCAGAGACAGTAATTGGCAAGCAGGGCAACTTGATTTATAAATTCGAGCAGTTTCTCCTTTCCACTCAGGATCCTGGCTGCTCAAAATGAAATCGCAATAAAGATAAATGCAATGTGTTAAGTTGCCCCTGAGCTATCGGAATCAGATAAGAGGTGTGCAGCATTGTGGGGAGATCGCATGCGATTGTGATATCTCAGATGCTCAATTTGTCAAACGGTGCCTGCTGTCGCTGCGGAGAGCCGAGGCATTTTCCTGAGTTTGAGATCAAGATCCGAGCCGGTGCTAGAAATAACTGTTTTGCTTTGTGAAAGAGCAAAGATAAATGTGTTCTGAATTATGAGGAGGGAAAAGTAAGTGTGATTAAGCTTCCATTTTTCCAAAGTATTTTTTCTTCAGAAATAAAACTAATGTAAGTATTTCATTTCTCAACAAATCTCCTCCCTCTGCGTGTACTATTTTTGGCCTCAGCAATAGTAACAGATAATAACACTTTGTATTTATGTAGCCCCATTTTCCCCAGAATTTTAGTGATGTTGTGAAAAGAAAGTTAGGTTTATCTTGGCAATGCATCTCTTATGTGAGCTAAGAGTTATTGTTCCTGTTTTAAGGACAAAATAAGTGGGTAAGGTCAGCATATTTAAACAGACAACTCACTTAACTCATTGTTGGTGAATCTGAATTGACTCCGCGACTCATAGCTGACATCCCACTGGCTCTCTGAGGCAGTTTGACTCCACAAACTACACAAGAAAGATGGACTATCTCCTCACAATGTGATTTACAGTTTCTGGAAAGCCCGCTAGAGGGTCAGCTGTGAGTCAACAGCAGTGAGTGAATGAGTGAGTAAAATCACTGGAAGAGGTTGCCCATCTTATTTCCTAGAGCCACCGGTGGATTAGAACCATCAGCCTCTGTGTTAGCAGTGAAACTCCCTAGGGACTACACTACCAGTGCACCCAACACAGAAAATGTAGCTAATTGAAATTTGCGGCCTTATTTAACCATTACGTTTTCTTCCAGGGCCAGGGTTTTGAAATGGTTTCTTGAATATCACAGTATTAAAAATATGTTTCTAATACTTCATACATCTTCTACCTGTGACTCAGCTATTGGCTTTCAGGCAATTTGTCAAACCGCCAAGACTTTCTTGCAACATTCTCTTGGGTTGAAGAATCGGAAATCTTTCTAGAGCAATAATTATGTTGAATTCTCAGTGTAGTTTAGAACAAAAACTTGAGGCAAAATGAAGTTCAGTCCTTAAGATGGAACACTGTGGATTCAATGACTAATTCATAATCCAAACACAAAGGTCACTTGTATGAACAATGGTCTTTCAAAGAATGGCCCTGCACAGCAAAGCCATTTATAAGTTCTGAGTTTTCATAATGATGTATGATTGCAATCTTGTAAACTATATGGAACTTGATTATATAAATCTGTTCGGAGGACTCAGCACCATCCCTAGAACAAGTGATAGAAGGAAAACTTGAAAGAACTCATGTTACAATCTGAGAACTTTAGGATTGTAATCAAAGATTCAGATATGATTCAACTAGGTGACCACCAGAATCTTAGTTAGATCCAGAAGTTCTACAATGTTTTTTCCCAAATGTCATTGCATTTTGCAACATTTCCTCCTCTTGTTGACTTTTCCATGTCATGTAAAATAATCAACTTCCCTCTTTCATAATGCAACTCCAAAATGTTTTCTTCCTGGACACAGTAATAGGCTAGGCATAAGTTGAACTTCTAAAGTCCATACCACATACTTTCTGAAGGGAGCCAATGTTCAGTATATCTATACATGTCTAAATGTATCTCTTAATTCTTGGTTTTATTATTTATTTTGGTTTCTAATCACCTGATATTGGGACAAAAACCTCAATAGAATTTCTTAAGTATACCTCATTATAAATTAAAAAAGTAACTTCAAAACTATCTAACTCTGAAGAAAATGTTGATTATTTACTTGAAAATACGTACACTGAGTATTTAAGAAATCTAAAGCAGGAGAGAAGAGAGATCCTCAAAAAGTAATTTGTTACCATTAACTATTTCCATTTGTGTCCTGTGCATGTGAAAGTTGGAAAATACATAAAGAATTGATGTCTTAGAGTTGTGGTATTGTGAAGAATATTGACTAGACCATGGCCCTGTTAAAGGAACATATTAACCCATGTTGGAAGAAGTGTAGCCAAGTGCTCCTGAAAAGCAAAGACAGTGAAAGCCCATTTCATATACTTTGGGGTTATTATCCAGAGAGAGGCCTAGTCCTGCTTCTTCCTTCAGTACTATTAATTCTTGATCATACAGGACTTCCTGAAATGGTTCCATGTCAACCAATTATTTTTGGTACAGTGACTCTCTTTAGTCCTTCCATCTTCTTTGATGCTTCCTGCCTCACTCAAGAATTTGCCCCTAAGTGTAAAATGGTACAACCATCCTGGAAAGCAGTTTGGCACTTTCTCAAAAAGCTGAACGTAGAAATTCCATATGACCCAGCTATTCCACTACTTGTACTATATCCTGAGAAAAGGCGAACAGAGGCACAAACTGAGATATATATACCAATGCTCATAGTAGCATTATTCACCATTGCAAAAACGTGGAAACAGCCCAAATGTCCAACCACAAACAAATGGATTGAGAAATTATGGTACATTCACACAATGGAATACTATGCAGCACACAGGAGCAATGACTTCGTAAATTATTACCTAACTTGGGAAGGACTGAAGAGCATTATGCTGAGTGAACTCACTCAGTCCCACAAAGATAAACATCGTATAAAAACGTTATTGTAGAATGAGTACAAGGATCCACGAAGGGTAGGAGAGGTTGAAAGCAGAGGGATGAGGATGTGCAGGGGGAGGAGAAAATTAATCATGTGGTTGTACAATTTGTTGGGTGGAAGGATGAGGGGAATTGAATGAATTTGTTCTTGAAAACAATGTATTCGAATTTTGTAAATAAACTAGTAAAAGAATAAAAATAAAAAATTTGTCCATAGAATCCTTTAGTGTTGGGACTCAAGGCTTGAACTGGTTCTTCAGTTCTTTTTGCTTGAAAAATGCTAAGCGTGAACGTCTCTTTTGGTTTCCTAACTCTAGCTCCTTTCATATTTTATTATTTTGCTTTGTCTTCTTGAGGGATGCTTTGAAATTTTCTGTTTAACTCTTTTATTTTAGCATCTTATTGTCACGTAGTGTAAAGTCGAAACTCATTGGTGGCTGACTAATTAAGGTTGTTGCGTCCATCCTGACTTAGTTCTCTTAGAACCGTTTTGTTTCTCAAAGCACAGAGAATCCTTACATAAGTGTCACATTATATTATCATATGTATGTACGTTTTGGAAGGAACAACTCTATCCATAAAAAAATTGCAATGAGTTGAATGACACAATAACAATGAGTTCAGATAGGCAACAGTTCTGAGACTATTGCAGGATTGGGTAGTGCTTTGCATGCATACCTAGGTTCACCATGAGTTGCAATTGATTCAATCACCCCTAACAATAATAAAATTAGTTGTTACATATTATTTTTTCTTTTTTTTAGTCTTCCTTTTGTTTCCTATGAAAATCCTCTAAGTCCTACTGAGATTGTCAATTGCAAAGGTTAACCAAAATCTAAATGGTATTATTTTTATTCTAACAAGTTTGTCCTTTTGTAAAATTTTGTCACCGACTATTATATCCTCTGCCTAGTTTTCCTTTATTAAAGGAAAATACGTTGTCAGGTCTTTCAGAACCTCTCTGACTTTGATGTGAAGAAAAGTGGTATGAAATTAGTGGGCCAACATCCTGAAAGATTAGGCCTACCACTCTATACACATAATTAGAACTAATTGAATTAGTCCCACTCCTAGCAAAGAAGTAAAATCAATATTATAATTAAAACTGTGTTTCTGTATAATTGGATTTTCAAATGAAATCTCAAAAATAGGGAGGAGTAAAGAGGGTTTTTAACTCGTTGAAGTAATTAATATTTGTATTAAGTTTATATCTTTAAAATAATCCTGCAGGAATTTGTGGCATTGAGTATTCCTCATTTTCATTAGCCAGAGCTGATTACAAGAGTTTGCCACTTTAATCCTTAAAGAAACCATCGTTATTAACAAAAAGTATCCTGTCTGTTGCCAATGAGCAGTTGTACTGTTCATCGTAAGGCTGACAGGCTTACTTCTTTGCTAGCTCAAATATTTCACTCAGATGCTGCATCAGGGTTTTAATGGACCATATTTTTTTCATGTGTTTGTCAAGGAGTTTTATCTAAGACTTTTTTAAGGTCATGAGATACCAATCTGAACAGTGCCAGACAGCTTTATAGTTGATCTGCTAGTTCTTTCTACAGAGTTTGCTGAGGTTTTTACCACCATGGTTTTTCCCACTCTACTATGTTGGTGCAGTGACCTCAGCTCTGATTATATTGATATATATTCATGTATATTGATTCTATAGAATCAACAGTGTTTCTATGCATACCAGAAAGAACTACATTCTAAGCTAGACCACCTTCATGGCCAATGAAAACTCATTGAAGTTTGCCCTCGTTTGTGCTGATCTGCCACTTTACTAAACATGCTAACTAAAGTCTATTTCACTTTTTAGGAGCAAAATTTTAGTAACGCCAATCAGTGGAATCCTTGCGGTATAGAGTATGTTGCATACTGGACTCCTGGTTGAAAAGCTGGTGTTTTGATTCTACCAGACATGTGGAGGGATAAAGAGGTATAGTCTCCTCCCATGAAGAATTGACTCCGTCCTTGAGTCAGAATGGACTCCATAGTAGTGAGTAGATTTGTTTGTTCTTCATTTATGTTTGATATGATGCTTTACCAACACTACGCTTCAAATGCTCTGTTTCTTCTTCTCAGTAGTACCTTTTTATATGTGCAACCATAGAAGAGACTGTAGCGACCTGAATAACACTATTTGAAAGGTTTCTTCTTTTAGAATGTAATGATTTAGCAAAGTTGAATAAATGAAACTTTACAGTCACTCCCCTATGTAAAAGAGGTTGTTAGACTCCGTGATTAAAGCAGGAATAATGCAGGAATAAGGAGGATTTCATCTTTAGGGGTAAAACATTCTTTTTGGTTGGGAATAGTGTAAAAAAAATTAATAACCAAACCAAACCAGTGTAAGATATGCATCAAAGGAGGAACTTGAGCTGCAAATATAAGAGCGAAATGGAAGTATTCTTAAAAAATAACCTGGAAGACTTGATTCACGTTAGATTTTAGGTAGATAGATGATAGATTAGATGGATAGATAGATTAGCTAGATTAGATAGATAGATAGATAGATAGATAGATAGATAGATAGATAGATAGATAGATAGACAGACAGTGGTTGACTTGGTTTTCCAGATATATAAGTCATCTGATCAAGGTAAATATTTTTTTATTTATAATGCAAAAATGTTGAACTGAATTATAATCTTCCAATTTTAAAGCTTTAGAGGAAAGAACCAGATTTTGTAGTAATGTGTTTTTATGGCACATTCCTGAAACTGAGCTAAGCATTCGAAGAAGGGGTTCTTTTATATATAGAATAAAAAAAAATGTGACAAAACATGAACAAAGACAATGTATTACAGTGTCTGCTTTGTTCATTTTTTTGTTTTCATGGTCTGTCACAGTACTTAACACACAATAATAGACTGAGGAGGACACGAGGTGTTTGCTGTAGAAGGTCAAGGACTGCAATCTTCAGTATGAATTAAAGCTCAATGTCAAGAAAACAAAAATTCTCACCACTGTGCCAATTGGCAGCTTCATGCTAGACAGAGAAAATATTGAGATTGTTAACAGTCAAAGCTTGTTTGCTTCCACAGTCAACACTCTTGGCACCAGCAGTCAGGAAAATCAAAAGATGAATTGCACGGGGAAAGTTTGCTGTCCTCTCTAGAGTTCTGAAGGGCAATGATGTCAGTCTGGAGACTAAGATACACCTGATATAGGCCACGATCTTTGCAATTACTTGTTGTGTGTCAGAGACCTGGACAATGACTAAGGATGATAGAAGAAGAACTGGTGCCTTTGAGTTGTGGTGCAGGAGAGGTGTTGAACATACTCTGGACTGCCGGGAGAGCATGTCTATCTTTGAAAGAGTGAAACCAAGCTGAGCCTCACCAAGTCTGAAAACAAGGATTTTGAAACTCCATCTCACGTAGTTTGGTTATGTGACCAGGAGCGGCCAGTCCTTGGAGAATGACATCAGGATTGAAAAGATGGAGGGACAGCACAAAAGAGAAAGGCCCAGGATGAGATGGATTAACTCAGTGACTGGAGAAATGGGATTAGGTCTGCCAGAGTCCGTGAAATTGGCACAGGATAAGATAGGGTTCAGAGCCATTGTACAAAGGATCACTGTGAATCATAGGCAACTCAACAGCACATAACAACAACAACAACAACAACAATACTGTTTGAATAAACACAAAAATGAGTGAATATTGAGAGATGTTCTCAGATGTCATTGGTATTCCCCTAGAGAAATATTTGTGTAAACATTTTTTCCAAGATCTAATAATGAATAAAAGTGAAGGTGTTCTCTCTCTAGTCTCATTATTTTCTTTTTGAATGTTCAAAATCATATAAAGACAAAGTTCCAAATTTAACAAAATTCTCCCTTAAGGACTTTGATAGCACAGTGATTGAAACATTTGGCTGCTAACCAAAACAGTAGCCGTTCAAAACCATCAGCTGCCCCAATGGAAACTTGGAGAGAGTATGCTGTCATTAGGATTTACAGCTGGATTTAAATCATTAGGATTTAAAGCCACAACAGGGGATCTCTAGGAGTTGAAATTGACTCTCTCATATTAGATTATGATAGTTTCTAATCCAAAGATATTTCCCTAAACTGATTGTGAACCTCAATCTGTAATATGCTCTGGACCTTTCAACCTGCTGACTGTTGTATTCATGACATGAGTTGAATGGCTCCATTACGGTTTGGTGGGTTTTGGGGTTATTATTTTTTATTCTCCAGTCTTCAGGATGAACCCTCCCCTATATTATACATGGCTGCTCTCCTGAGATGTTTTCATGCCTGGCTATTTTTTTCTCTCTCATGACACCATCAAGGTTCTGGTGTTCACAGTGCCTTCTAGTCTCCTCTGGCATAATCTTGGGTGAGTTCTTGTCTGGTTTCGTTTAGGAACAGTGTTGGAGGTTGGAGGAGGAGACACGTTGCTTCGATTTCCCATGAGCCTGATAAAGTTCTAATCCCCCAAACAGAAGTGGACTGGCAAGGCATCTTTGCTTGTATATCACTTCCTGGCAACAGATAAATTGTTTCTCTATTGCTTTCTCTTTGAATTTTATATTGGATCAGTTTTTACCTTGGAAACTATTCTCTTTTGAGTAATATTTTTTCAATGTGTCACATCTTGGGATTTATTGCATTAATACATCATCAGAGTGACAGCTGGCCCTGATGATGCATAGCTTAATACATCATCAAAACAATTCCTCACTCTGGATACATGTTACATAGGAGTATTGGTGATTGGATTTAAATATATATTTGCAAAGAAATAAAAGAAGCTTTTTAAAAATTTAGAAAAATCTTACGTCTGAAGTTTAACAAAGCAATTAAATTAGCATTGGATCCCAAACTTATTCATAGTAGCCCTGTTACTCTGCAGAGCTAATTGTTACCTTCTTATCCTTGATAAAATGTCAGGAGATACAAAAAACATATACAATTAGAAATACTTGCTTCTCTCCACATCTAGCAACCACGTAGTCTTCTCCATCAGAAAGAAAACTTTACCAATTTTGTTATTGTTGTTGTAAATCACCCTAGCAATTTCCTCTTCTTAATTCCATCTTATTTATTCCATTCCACTTTTAAAAGTTATCTTATGACCTAGTGGCAAGAGGCTGTGCTGAAATCCGAAAGGCACGCAGTTCAAATCCACCAGGTGCTCCAGGAGAAGGGTGAGCAATCTCCTCCCACGTGATTAACTGCCTCTGAAAACTCACCTGAGGGCCAGCTAAGGGTCAGTTCTGCCTTGATGGTACAAAACAACAATAACACAATATATCTTGTTCTTATTTGCTAATTTCAATAGCAGTATTGTCTTTATCTCCATTATTCTTCTCAGGTTGATTCTCCCTTGCGTTACTCCTTAAAGTCTTCATCCGTCCATACAATTTCTAATCTTCCTCCTCCTCCACTACTTTAATATTCTCATAATAGCAGTCTTATGCAGTATTTTTCCTTGTGTGATGGAGTTATTTCTCTCAACATAATGTATTCCATTGTGAATATACCACAGTTTTGCTACCTATTAATTTGTTCATTAGCAATACATCTTTTGATATTGTCAAGTCCCTTGCAACTCATAGAGACCCTATGTACAACTCTGAATCCTGCTCTATCCTGAACCAACTTTATTGTTTCTGACACATCTACGTCATTACTCCAGTCACTGGGTCAATTCATCTCTTTGAGGGTCTTTCTCTCTTGAGTCACTCCACCCTCACAAGAGTGATGTCCCTCTCCAAGGACTTGTCTCTCCTTGCAACATACCCAAAGTATGTCAGATGAGCTTCAGAATCCTTGCCTCCAATAAGAATCTTGGTTTCATCCTCTCCAAGACCAACCTATTTGTTCTGCAAGCAGTCCATGGTATATTCAGTACTCTTCACCAGCATCAGAGCTCAAAGGCATCAATTCTCCTTCTATAATCCCTAGTCATTTTCCAGATTTATGATGCATAGCATGTAATTGCAAAGACTATGGCATAAATCAGGTGCAACTTAGTTTCCAGACTGACATCATTGCTATTCAGCACTCTGGAGAGGTCCCTGACAGCGGACTTTCCCAAGTTAATTAACTTTTTGATTTCCTGGCTGCTGGTACCAAGAGTGTTGACTGTGGAACCAAGCAAACTAGTGCTGTTAACAATCTCAGTCTCTTCACCATCTATCATAAACTGCCCAGTGGTGATATTTTTTTTGTTTTTTGATGTCAAGCTTTAATCCATATTGAAGGCTACAGTCCTAGACATTTTGCCTCAAATGCCTCAGGCCCTTCTCAGTTTTGGCAAGCAAGGCAGTGTCATCTTTATAACACAGGTTGTTGATGAGTCTTTCTCCAATCCTGATATCATACTCTTTCTCACAGTGCTCAGCCTTCCAAATGATTGGTTTCACATATATATATTGCAAAGATATCATCTACTATACTAAAGATGAAAGGTGTGCCATTAAGCTTGCTTTCACAGTTAGAAAAGTCATTTCTAGATCCTTCTTGAAATACAATGTTGTGAGTGACCAGATAATATCCATAGGCATACAAGGAAGTCCACTGAGTACCACTACCATTCAAATATATACATAAACCAACAACCTGAGCCAAAAAAGGAGGAAATATAATATTTTCACCAAATTTTGCAGTATAAGTTGATTGAACATGAAATCAAGATGTTGTTGTTGTCATGTGCTGTCGAGTTGCCTGCGACTCATAGCGACCCTATGTACAACAGCCCTAAACTCCGCTCTGTCCTGTGTCAATTGCACTGTCTATGACACTCCCATCCCAATTATCCCAGTCACTGAATCAATCCACCTCATAGAGGGCCTTCCTCTCCAAGATACTTTAATAATAATGAGTGGCTGGAATGTAAAAGTTGAGAACAGAGAAGAAGGATCAGTAGTTGGAAAACATGGACTTGGTGACAGGAATAAGGCTGGAGATACAATGATAGAATTCTGTTCAATCAATGAATTATTCATTACAAATACTTTTTATAACAAACATAAATGCAGACTATACACATGGATTTCACCTGATGGGATGCATAGAAATCAGATCAAATTCATCTGTGCAAAGAATCACTGGAGAAGCTCAATATTAGCTACGAAAACTAGGCCAGGTGCTGATTGTGGAGCAGACCACCAACTACTCATATGCAAATCCAAGCTGAAACTAGATAGGGTTAAATTAAATACATATAAACCAAAATTTGACCTTGAGTCTACCCCATCTAAATTTCAAAAGCATCTCAGGAATAGGTTTGAGGCCTTGAACACTAATGAGCAAAGACCAGACGAGCTGTGGGAGGATATCAAGAATATCATTCCTGAAGTATGGAAAAGGTCATTACAAAGACCAAGGAAGAAGAAAAGACCAAGATAGACTCTGATTTGCATATACATATATAAATTAGACAGTATAAAAGTGCCTCTGAGAAGCCTCCCGGTCTCACTTTCTCCAAAGCAAATTTGTTAGTTTTTTTGTAAATCCATGATATATTCAGTACTTTTTGCTAAAAAATAATTCAAAGGTATATATTCTTTGAACTTTCTTATCGTTGTCCAACTTTCAGATGCATATGCAGCAATCGACTCATACATACAGAGGTGTGTCTATTGTTGTTGTTGTTGTTGTTATGTGCCGTCGAGTCACTTGCGACTCATAGTGACCCGATGTACAACAGCCCTAAACTCTGCTCTGTCCTGTGCCATTCGCACTGTCTGTGACACTCCCATCCCAATTATCCCAGTCACTGAATCAATCCACCTCATAGAGGGCCTTCCTCTCCTGTGCTTTCCCTTCACCCTCCCAAGCATGATGTCCCTCTCCAAGGACCAGTCTCTCCTCACAACATGTCCGAAGTATGTTAGACAGAGCCTCCGAATCCTTGCCTCCAAGGAGCCACCCGGTTTACCCCTTTCCAGGACAAATCTGTTTGTTTTCCTAGCAGTCCATGGTATTCTCAATACTCTTCCCCAGCACCACAGCTCAAAGGTATCAATTCTCCTTCTATCCTCCTTGGTCATTGTCCAACTCTCTGATGCATAACAAGTGATTGCAAAGACCATGCCCTGTATCAGACGCGCGTTAGTCTCCAGAGAGACACCATTGCTCTTCAGTACTTTGGAGAGGTCCCTAACAGCAGACTTTCCCATGGCAATGCAGCTTTTAATTTCCTGGCTGCTGGTGCCAAGACTGTTGACTACGGAGCCAAGCAAACTAAAGCTGTGTACAATCTCAATCTCTTCACCATCCATCCTGATGCTGCCAATTGGTCCAGTGGTGAGAATCTTTGTCTTCTTGACATTGAGCCTCAATCCATATTGTAGGCTGCAGTCCTTGACCCTCTGCAGCAGGTGCTTCAGGTCCTCCTCAGTTTCAGCAAGCAGGGTTGTGTCATCCGCATAACGCAGGTTGTTGATAAATCGTCCCCCAATCTTGACCCCACATTTCTCCTCATAGAGCCCAGCCTCCCGGATAATCTGTTCGGCGTATAGGTTGAAAAGGTATGGAGATAGGATGCATCCCTGGCGTATGTCCTTCCCAATTTTGAACCATGCAGTGTTCCCTTCTTCTGTTCTGATGACTGCCTCCTGGTCCAAGTATAAATATGCATACGGTGGCCTAGTGGCAAGAAGCTGTGCCGAAATCATGAAGGCATGAAATTCAAATCTGCCAGCTGCTCCACGGAAGGAGGATGGGAAATTTCCTCCCATGCAATTAACTGCCTCTGAAAACCTGCCAGAGGGTCAGCTGTGGGTCGGTTCTGACTCCATGGTATACAACAACATTTATATACAAATGTGTGTGTGTTTTGATTTGCAAGTGTGTACATATACTTGTCATTGTATGCTGTGGACCATAACATAATGGAACCAACTCATAGCTCATGCTATAGTTTTCAAAAGCAATAATTCACATTGGAAGAGATTACCCATCTTTCCCATCTTTTGCCTGGGAAGCAGTCAGTGAATGCAAATTACATGTGTTTGGTTTGATAGTGCAACTCCTTAGCACTGAGTCACCAGAACTCTCTATTGAGGTCACTAGGGTCCGTTAATACTGGACCACAGCTCATAGTGACCCTGTGAAATACAGAACGAAAACGTGCCCTATTCTGGACCATCCTCCCAGTCTTCCTCATACTCACATCTATGGTTGCAATCACTATATCTCACTGGTATAGAAGGAAAACATGCAGTGCTTCACTGTGTAGCCATTTAGAATTGACTTTCTTCTCCGTGTTCAGGACAGCAAAACTGGATTCATTCTGATTGCTTTCTGGCAGAGTGCAGACTATACCATGGATTGCCAAGAGAACAAGTGACTTTGTCTCAGAGGAAATACAACCAGGATGTGCACTGGGGCTAAGGATGGTGGGTGAAATTTCATCTCACATGCTTTGAACAAAAATCTTACTTTGAAGAAACTACTGAGATCATCTCTCCCTACTGAAAATTTGATAATCACATAAACATGAATTTCTGGAAGGACGTTAGGTGTCCCAAACAATGTAGTTGGCTACTAAATGTCTGCAGGTCCAAATATACGCTGTGATCAGTAATGCCATGAACAATTTACTTTTGTAAAATGTCATAGCCAAGATAACCAGTGGAGCAGTTTTGCTCTGTAATCATGGAGATACCATGACTCAAACTCAGAAACCTAAATCCATTAATTATTTGGCATATATACTGAAAGAATAGATATAAAAAATAAATGCTAACAGTACTTGGAAGAAGATAATGACAGAGAAGGAAAATAGCCCTTTTGAACTTGGAGAGAAGTGTCCTTTTATCGAGGGAAGTTGTTTCTGAGGAAAAATTCTAAAATTAAGACAACTGAATGGCATTTTCCTATCTTCTCTTCTCAGATATCATAGCTCACTCACTGGGGAGAGGCATTTCCTATTGACAAATGGAAGATTTTGATTCAAGAAATAATGCTTGCTTCCTTTACTGTTTCTCTGAACAATTCAACGTAGGTACACAAACCAAACATCACCAGTTTTCTCTGTTGAACTAAAAATGTTCAACTCAGCTGTAGTCTTTAGTCTAACTGCAATTTTGTGTTTTGTGAGCTTTGAGAGTTCTACCTTTAAGATTAATTATTTCTTTCTCTGTAATTCTTTTTCATGTTTCTCTTATCTTCTCATCTAAAATTCTTTGTCTTTTCTATTTCACAACAAATACGTACAATTCTTCTTCAGCAGGGCTTCACCTAGATTACCATCAATGCTATTGTGGTATTAGTCGCTGAAATCACAGCTCCTTACTGTCATTTTTCAAAGTGCTGCTGACTGTGCTGTCTGAAGAATGGTAACTCACAAATTACTTCTGTGTCTGACGATGGTGGGGGAAAAAAGTTAAGTCAATTTCTTGAATTAATTAAGAGATAACATTGATATAGGAATGGGCTAGTGCCACAAATAATTATCACTTGAAATTACACAGTCAAAAAGGCCAATTAAGGAACCAAATATAGCTAATGAGAAAATTTAATTGATAATTTTTCAAGCTCTTGGTCTGGTCTTGCATTTTCCCCCAAACATTCTGTAAGAATAATAATGACAGCAGTTAAAACAAACAAACAACAACAAACCCACCAGAGTTTCAGCTGATTTGATATTAACAAACTAGTATTTCTAAATCCCAGCTATGGTTTGTTTTGTATTTAAATAAATGGCCAATTTCATTATACCATATGAACATGTTTTCATTTCTTGTTAAAAACATTTTTCATTTAATCATTGTTTCTTCTATTTTTAAGAATAGAATAGCTCAAAGCAAAATAAAGTTTCTATTCCATAAGTGTCATAATTAAAAACAAAAATCAAATCATTGGCTTATCTTTCACATTTTTTTAACTCTAATACATCATCTATCCTGACTGATCTACCTGGAAAATTCATCCACAAATTCCAGTTAAAATAGAAATATTGTATTTTAAAAAATAATTGCTACACAGACAAAATAATAAGAAATCCCTATAGCTAAAAGCTTAATGAGACCAGGAGGCAAAAAAGATAACAGGATTACTGAAATTGACTTTTCATCTTGAGGAAATTTCTTAATTCTCTGTAACTTTTAGTCTGGTTTTCAAAGCTTCCTCAAATATGGAGAAGTTAAACCCTAGAGTTTATCCCAGATAGGAAACACAGAGATCCCTGTATAAAACTTTAGCAAAGGACTTAAAAATAATCCTGTTCTTGTGTTGAGATAGGAACTCATACACATTGTTGGTAAGAATGTAAAATGGTACAGCCACTCTAGAAGGCAGTTTGGCACTTCCTCAAAAAGCTGTATATAGAAATTCCATATGATCCAGCTATCCCATTGCTTGGAATATACCTCAAGAAAATAAGAATTGAAGCACAAATAGAGACTTGTATATCAATGTTCGTAGAAGCACTATTCACCATTGCAAGAACATGGAAACAGCCCACCCAAATGTCCAACCACAATTGAATAGACTGAGAAATTATGGCATATTCACACAATGGAATACTACATAGCGTACAGGAGCAATGATTTTGTAAATTATTACCTAATTTGGAAGGGACTGGATAGCATTCTGCTGAGTGAACTAACTCAGTCCTGTAAGGACAAATACTGTATAAAACCTTACTGTAGAATGGGTATGAGAATCCAAGGGGGAGGAGAGGAGAAGCAGAGGGTGAGGATATGTGGTGGGGGAGGATTGATAGTGGGGCCACACACTTGATGGGTAGGAGGGATGAGGAAAATGGGAAGGATCTGTTGAGAAAAACAATGTATTTGAATTTTGTAATTAAAGTAGCATGAAAAATAATGCACAACAAACAGGTTTGTCCTGGAGAAGGTGAAGCCAGAATGCTCCTTGGAGTCAAGGATTCTGAAGCTTCGTCTGACACACTTTGGGCATGTTGCAAGGAAGGACTGGTCCTTGGAGAGGAACATCATGTTTGGCAGAGTAGAGGGATGGCGCAGGAGAGGAAGACCTTCGATGAGATGGATCTATTCTGTGACTGGAGTGGTGGGAATAAGTGTGTTTGAGATGGCTAAGTTGACACAGGATAGAACGGTATTTAGAGCTCTTGTACATAGGGTCTTGATGGCACATAACAACAATAATAACAACAATAGAATTTATATGAATGATTATATGAAACACAATGTACATGAATGAAGCATACTGTAAAGGTATTATTATATGAAAATCAATAAAAATATTTTAAAAAATCAATGTTCAGCAATAATTGCAAAAATCATTATGTAATCTGGGAGAGACTGGAGGGCATTATACTAAGTGAACTAATTCAGTCTCATATGGAT
The DNA here is from genome assembly GCF_000299155.1 of Elephantulus edwardii. NCBI lineage: Eukaryota > Metazoa > Chordata > Mammalia > Macroscelidea > Macroscelididae > Elephantulus > Elephantulus edwardii. Next base: position 6,812,746 of record NW_006399764.1, on the reverse strand, counting down.
AAATACTGCATAGGAACATTATTGTAAAAACAGAAGGATAACTATTAAAATGTGTATGGGGATCCTAGGGAGGAAGGAAGGGGAACAGAGGGGTGAGAGTGGACAAAGAAGAAATCCTTGGTTCACACAATTTGGTGGGTCGAGGGAGGTGGGGTAAAGGAAACAGGAAAGATGACAAGGTGATCTGGAAAGGCAAGGTGATGAAGGGCATGGTTTAATGGGGATTGGTTTTATAAAACATAATGAGAATGGGTGTATGAAACACAATGTGCATGAGGGACAGTGTGAAACACAATCTATATGAATGAACTTAGTACACAAACAAATGTAAAATTTAAAAAATAGCTTAAGGGGAAAAAAATTAATCCTCTTCTTTCTATCCTTGGGATTGAGAAGAAGGAAATGGAGGTGGAGGAATAAAACGGGGGGAACAAGGAAGAGTGACAAGGAGAGAGAGAGAGAGAGAGAGAGAGAGAGAGAGAGAGAGAGAGAGAGAATATGAGGAGGAAAAGAAGAAAGGAGAGGAGAGGAAAAAGGAGCCAGGAGGAGAGCAGAAGGGGGAAAATTCATGTCTACTTTTAGAGTTCATGCAATCTAACCTTTAACAAGGTCTTCAGTTTTACATTTGTTTTTTCATCTAAACTATTTAAAAGTAAGAGTTTATAATAAAGTACTATAAGTACAGTACCTCAGTTACCTGGAGAAAAACTTCAGAGGGCTCTGTTGGTCTAGTGGCAAGAAGCTGCACTGCAGTCTTGAAGGTCTACTGTTTGAATCCACCAGCTGCACCATGAGAGAAAGGTGGGCAATCTCCTTCCAAAGGATCAACTGTCTTTGAAAACCCGATTCAGGGACAGCTATTGGCTGGTTCTGACTTGGTGGTACACAACACAACAACAGCACTCTATTCCCACTTCAAAACTTTCAGCTCATTGGACAAATAATGTAATGCAGAAGAAAACAAGGCACCACAAATGAGTGGCAACAGAATTAAATTAAAACTAGGTCATATTAGCATGAACTTCAGATAATAAGTCAGATTCAGAATTAAATGAAGGAAGAAAATGGTAACAAACTAGGACAAAAAAAAAAAGAGGGTCCTGAAAATATTCAGGCAGATCTGAAGTACTTCTGTATACTATTTTTGTCTGTATAATATTTTATAAATATTAAAAATTTAATTACCATCATAATTAAACAAAAGCATAAAATAAAACATCCACAGAAGTTATAACTTAGATCATGTATGGGAGTGGGGGGAATTACCAAGAATGCAGAGAGAAAATACGCAAAATCTAAAAGACCTGTTACCTGGAAAATCACGACAGAGTAATATTTAAAAATCAAGACATACTAAAATAACGTGTTTAATATCCTGACAAATAGTAACTGTTGATCAGATGTTGTTGTTGTTATGTGCCGTCGAGTCGCCTGCAACTCATAGCGACCCTATGTACAACAGCCCTAAACTCCGCTCTGTCCTGTGCCAATCACACTCTCTCTGACACTCCCATCCCAATTATCCCAGTCACTGAATCAATCCACCTCATAGAGGGCCTTCCTCTCCTGCGCTGTCCCTCCACCCTCCTAAGCATGATGTCCCTCTCTAAGGACCGGTCTCTCCTCACTACATGTCCAAAGTAAGTTAGACGGAGCCTCAGAATCCTTGCCTCCAAGGAGCCACCCGGTTTAACCATCTCCAGGACAAATCTATTTGTTTTCCTAGCAGTCCATGGTATTCTCAGTACTCTTCTCCAGCACCACAGCTCAAAGGCATCAATTCTCCTTCTATCCTCCTTGGTCATTGTCCAACTCTCTGATGCATAACAGGTGATTGCGAAGACCATGGCCGGTATCAGATGCACCTTAGTCTCCAGAGAGACACCACTGCTATTCAGCCCTTGGAGAGTTCCCTAACAGCAGACTTTCCCATGGCAATGTGCCTTTTAATTTCCTGGCTGCTGGTGCCAAGACTGTTGACTATGGAGCCAAGCAAACTAAAGCTGTGTACAATCTCAATCTCTTCACCATCCATCCTGATGCTGCCAATTGGTCCAGTGGTGAGAATCTTTGTCTTCTTGACATTGAGCTTCAATCCATATTGTAGGCTGCAGTCCTTGACACTCTGCAGCAGGCGCTTCAGGTCCTCCTCAGTTTCAGCAAGCAGGGTTATGTCATCCGCATAACGCAGATTGTTGATAAATCGTCCACCAATCTTGACCCCACATTTCTCCTCATAGAGCCCAGCCTCCAGGATAATCTGTTCTGCATATAGGTTGAAAAGGTATGGAGATAGGATGCATCCCTGGCGTACGCTCTTCCCAATTTTGAACCATGCAGTGTTCCCTTCTGTTCTGACGACTGCCTCCTGGTCCAAGTATAAGTTTCGCATTAGAACGATCAAGTGTTCTGGGATTCCCATTCTTCTCAGAGTCAGTCACAGTTTGTTACGATCTAGACAGTCAAATGCCTTTGCACAGTCAATGAAACACAGATAGACATTCCTCTGGTATTCCCTGCTTTCAGCCAAGATCCATCTAACATCAGCTACAATATCTCTAGTACCACGACCCCTTCTGAGACCAGCCTGGACTTCTGGTAGTTCTCTGTTGATGTGCTGTTCCAGTCGTTTTGGGATAATCTCCAGTAAAATCTTGCTTGCATGTGAAATCACTGAAATTGTTCTGTAGTTTCCACATTCGGTTGGGTCGCCTTTCTTTGGGATAGGAACAAATACTTCTCTAAGTTGATCACATAGAGAAAAAATTATCTCTACTGTTCTCGTGCTGCAAACAAAGCAGATAGATTATCATCATTCCTTGTTAAAGAAATTTCTAAATAGTTAAATTCTATTAGAAGGAAGTGAATCAGAGAATGAAAGTGAGATTTTCAAAGGATACATTAAGTTTGGGTTTAAATATGTTTAAGTATCACACTAGTTTTTGTAACATCTGCAAATGTTCAATAATTACTAATACTGTTACACTGTGATTTCATATTTTACATTTACAAATACATTTTTCATGTTTTAAGAGTAATTTCTAAAAAGTGCAAATTTTGAGGACTAGTGGTAGAGTCAATACTTGAACTTAAGTCTTTTAATCTGTATTCCGTCTGATATATTGTTGAATTGTTATGTGCCATTGAGTCACCTGTGACTCACAGTCACCCTATGTACAACAGCCCCAAATCCTGCTCTATCCTGCACCAGTCTTACTATCTCTGATACACATACCCCCATTACCCCAGTCACTAATCAATCCATTTCATCAAGAGTCTCCTGTCCTGCACTGTCCCTCCTCCCTCCCAAGCATGCCATCCCTCTCCAAGGGACTGATTCTGCCTTGCAATATGTCCAAAGTATGTCAGATGAAGCTTCAGAATCCTTGCCTCGAAGGAGCAGCCTGGCTTCAATCTCTCCAGGATGAACTTGTTTGTTCTCCTAGCAGTCCATATATTGAATACTCTTCTCCAGCACTAACAGCTCAAAGGCTTTATTTCTCCTTCTATCATTATCATTCTATCTAGCCATTGTCCAGCTCTCTGACACATAGCAAGTAATTGCAAAGATCATGGCCTTGATCAGGAGCACTTTAGTCTCCAGGCTGACATCATTGCTCTTCAGCACTTTGGAGAGGTCTCTGACAGTAGACTTTCCCAATGCAGTTTGTCTTTTAATTTTCTGGCTGCTGGTACCAAGAGTGTTGATTGTAGAGCCGAGGAAACTAGAGCTGTTAGCAATCTCAATCTCTTCACCATCTATCATGATGCTGTCAAGCATCCCAGCAGTGAAAAATCTTTGTTTTCATGCTATTGAGTTTCATATGACCTATTATGATGGAGATGAAAATATAAGGGAAAAATGGGGTTGCTTTCATAATTAGTCTGATATATTAGCTATCTAATAAATTCTGTAGCTGACAAAAAAAGCATTTAATCTAAAGTTTAGATAATGAGCAGAATTGCTTAATAATTGGTCTACTTTGAAGTGCCATTTTTAAGGAGGAAACATAGTAAGTAAAACATTTATAAACAACAATATATTGTATTTCAAGATATTATTTTCCATTTGTAGTTATTTTATGGAAATAGTGCTTTTTAAAATGTATCTTTTCACATTAGACTGTAAACTCAAAACTTTAGATCTCTCATGCATGATGTCTTTGATGTCATTCCATAACTCATTTGATCTTTGATTATTAGTATTTAATGCCTCAAACCAATTACAATAGATTCAAGGTCATATGTTGGTTCTTGTGGACGTGTTTTCATTTTCTTCAGCTTCACTCTGAGCCTAAGTAGGAGTAATTGAGGGTCTGTTTCACAATCCACACACAACCTTGCTCACTAAAAGTGAGGAGGACTTGAAGCATTTACTGCTGAAGATCAAAGACTACAGACTTCAACACAGATTACATCTCAACATAAAGAAAACAAAAATCTTCACCATCGGATTAATTAGCAACATCATGCTAGATGAAGAAAATATTGAAAATGTCAACAATTTCATCTTATTTGGATCCATAATCCATTGATACCAACAATCAGGAAATGGACAGCAATTGAAAAGTCCACTGTCAGAATCCTTTCCAAATTATTGAAGGTCAATGACATCAGTTTGAAGACTAAATTGTGCTTAATTTAGGCCATAGTATTTTCAATCACTTGCTATGAATTTCGAAGTTGGACAATGAATAAGAATATCAGAAGTAGTAGTAATATTGGAAAAGAAAACTGAATATCCCATTTGATATCAAAAGAATAAATAGATATGTCTTGGAAAAAGTGCAGCCGGAGTTCGCCTTGGAGGCAAGGAAGGTGAAGCATAATTTTAATACTTTAAGCATGTTCCTAGAAGAAGCTAGTCTTTGAAGAGGAACACCATGCTTAGAAAGGTGGAGTTGTTGTTGTTAGGTGCCATCGAGTTGAGTACCACTCACAGAGACCCTTTGAACAAAGGATCTGAGCCCAGTCCTGTCCTGCGTCATCCTCACACTTCCTGACACACAAGAGCCCATTGCAGCAGTCATCGTGTCAATTCACCTGAGTGAGAGTCTTCCTCTCCTTTGCTGACCCTCCACTCTTCCCAACATCATGTCCCTCTCCAAGGAATAGTACCTCTTAGAAATATGTCCAAAGTATGTGAGGCAAAGACTCATCATTCTTGCTTCCAAAAGGGACTCTGGCTACAAACTCTCCAAGATATATCTGTTCATTCTCTTGGCCATCCATGGGGTGTTCAGTCCTCTTCTCCAACAGCACAGCTTAAAGGCATCAATCATTTTTTCTGCCATCCTTATTCATTGTCCAGGTCTAGAATACACAAATAGTAATCAGAAAGGCCTAGGCCTGAATCAGACACACCTTAGTGCTCAAACTGACATCACTACTCCTCAATAATATGGAAGGCTCCTTGACTACAGATTTTCCCAGTGCAGTGTGTCTCCTTCCTTATTTCCTGACTGCTCGTACCAAGGGTGTTGATCCAAGCAAGATGAAGCTGCTGACAGTTTCAATCTCCTCTCCATCCATCATGACACTTTTACTGGTCCAGTGGTAAGAATCTATATTTTCTTAACGTTGAGACACAATCCATACTGACGGCTGCATTCCTTGATCTTCCGGAACAAGTGCTTCAGGTCTTTCTTACTTTCACCAAGTAAGATTGTATCATCTGCATAATGCAGGTTATTGATGACTCTTGCTCCAATCCTGATACCACATTTCTCATCATAGAGTCCAGTTCTCAGATAATAGTAGTTGGAAGACATGGGCTTGGTGATAGAAATGAAGATGGAAATAGAATGATTGAATTTTGCATTTACAATGACATTCATTGCAAATATTTTTTTCTAAAAGACACAAAAGATTACTCTATGTGTGGATTTCACCCAATGGGCTGCATAGGATTGACTACATTTGTGGAAGATATCACTGGAGAAGCTAAATATCAGCAGTCAAAACTAGGCCAGGGGCAGACTGTGGGTCAGATCATCAATTATTCATAAGCAAGTTCAAATGGAGGCTGAATAATATTAAAATACATCCACAAGAGCCACAATATGATCTTGAATTAATTCCACTAGAATTCCATGATCATTTTAAGAATAAGTTTGAGTCGTTGTACACCAACAAAAGAAGACAAGATGAGTTGTGGGATGATATCAAGGATATCATTTATGAAGGAAGCAAAAGGTCATTACAAAAACAGAAAGGTGGAGAGTCTGTGAAAGAGAGGGAGATTCGTAAGGAGATGGATTCATACAGTGACAGCAGAAATGGATTCAAGCATTTCTGAGATAATGAGGCTGGTACAAGACAGGACAAGGTTCATATCTATTGGTCATGAGGTCATTATGAGTCATACTCAATTTCATGACATCGAACAGCCACAGTGACTGAAGGGAACTGTGGTGGCTCTAGTGGGTACAGAGTTGCACTGCCAACTCAAAGACATGGGATTGGAATCTATCGCCTGCTCTGTGGGGGAAAGATGGGAAATCTCCTCCAGTGGAATTGACACCCTCTGAAAACCTACTAGAGGGTCAACCATGAGTGGATTCTAACTCAAGGGCTCAAAACCCCAACAGTTTCAGAACATAATCACCCTAATGTAGAGAGATATTTTAGAGCTTGTAAACGGAAATCAAATTTGCATAATGGAAGTTAAGTCTCATGCTTTAAAATGAGGCCAAAATTTGCATGGAAAAGAGAGTCATAAGAAACTTGGTCTCACAGAGCAGTTTACTAAAGACTTTTTAAAAAAGACAATTCTTCTCAGGCTATTCTTCTCTTTATAAAATTGTTGTAAGAATGTCTTATATCTAAATCTGTTTTATGCCAAAATGCGTCACTTCTTTTTTTTTTCTGTCTTTTTCATTTCATCCAGTTCTTAAAAGCTGAAAGGCTACCTGATTTGCCATTTCTGCAGACTAATTGGTACTTACATTAATTGCATGAGGTACAATATCTGGATAATGGCAGTCATCTTGTTTTGGGTCACAAGGCTACTGGTACTCCAGGCTCTATAACAAGTCTTTTTATTACTATACAATTCCCTTTAAGTGGGTTTTTAAATTTTATTTCCAGGTATTAATTGGTGCCCCCTTGAGTCTAAGAATTGGAAATGTCAAGAGTGACAGCAGTTATCTTGTTAATTGTTCACTTCACACTTCCTTTCACTTTCACTACTTGAATATTCTCATTATCTGATTACTTTACCTGTTGTTAAGTTGGCATGATACTAAACTCTTGTCCATTAGCTGTTTTGAGTGTGGCCCTAATACAAGATATGGGTGCTAGAAAGACGATAGTCTTAAACTTTAATGAAGAACTAGAATTCTGAAGGCATAAAAATAAATTATAAATTCTCAATTATCACAGGAAAAACTACCAAATTGGAGAAATTGTCATACTTACAGCTCTCTAATTTCATCAGAATTTCAACTTTGAGTAGTTTATGTATCATCTCATTTTCTAAAACATTTAAATATTATCTACTACTAGCAATGGTGTCTCTCTGCAGACTAAGGTACATCTGATACAGGCCATGTTCTTTGCTATCACTTGTTATGCATCAGAGAGTTTGATAATGACCAAGGAGGATAGAAGGAGAATTGATGCCTTTGAGCTTTGGTGCTGGAGAAGAGTATTGAAGGTACCATGGACTGCTAGGAAAACAAACGGATTCATCCTGGAAAGGGTTAAAGCAGGCAGCTCCTTGGAGGCAAGGATTCTGAGGCTAAATCTAACATACTTTGGACATATTGTAAGGAGGGACCGGTCCTTGGAGAGGGACATCATGCTTTGGATGGTGGAGGGACTGTGCAGGAGGGGAAGGCTCTCTATGAGGTGGATTGATTCAGTGACTGGGTTAATCAGGATAGGTGTGTCAGAGGAAGTGTGATTGGCACAAGACAGAGCAGAGTTTAGGGCTGTTGTACATAGGGTCGCTATGAGTTGCAAGCGACTCGATGGCACATAACAACTACTACTGCTACTACTACTACTACTACTACTACTACTACTACTACTACTACTACACAGCTATATACTTCTAGGAGAACAAACAGGTTTGTCCTGGAGAGGGTGAAGCTGGGCTGCTCCTTGGAGGCAAGAATTCTGAAGCTTCACCTGACATACTTTGGGCACGTTGCAAGGAGAGACCAGTCCTTGGAAAGGGACTTCATGTTTGGGAGAAGTGCAGGAAAGGAAGACCCTCTATGAGATGGATCATTTCCGTGATTGGGATTGTGGGGGTAGGTGTATGGAGACAATGAGGTTGGCACAGCATAGAGCAGGGTTTAGGGCTCTTGTACATTGAGTCGCTATGAGTCACAAGTGACTCTACAACACAGAACAACAACAATACAGTTACTGATATTTTCTATCTAAAAAATAACTAATAACATTCATGGCAAATTTTATGACAAATAGAGATTTACAATATATACTTAAAGTCTGTTAATTTCCCATTATTTCTCATTAAGTAATAAAGATTAAACTCTGCATAAAAACAAATAATGCTGTTTGATTCCCTTTTCCGTTCTTCAAATGTGAAAGAAAAACAGTATTATTGCCTTTTGATTTTCTTAATGGATAGTGTCACTTTGATAGATGCATAAAGTCACTTGACAGTAGAAAGAAACTTAACAGTTTCTGGTAAGAAACTCTTTTCAGGGTGAAAAAAATAAGAAAAGCATCTCAAGACAATGCCCAAGTTGCTATTTGCATTCAAAGAGAAAACTCATTGAACTTTTAGAACAAAATCTGCTAAATTGCAGGCCCTCGGGAGAGATCTGGCTGCAGATGAAAGTGGAAATAACACATTTAGATGATAACAGCTTTGAATTATATTTGCCGCAACACGATTTAATGGCTAAATATATTTAATGAAAGAGGAATTTCTGGTTTCCTCTCTGAGTCCACTCTAACTCATCATTCTAAGCTTGAGGATAGATTATTTCCATATCTAGAAAGGGTGGTGTTGTTACTGTGTATAGTTGAGTCATAATTGACCCCAATTGTTCCTCCAGTAAGTTTTCAAAGGCAGTAAGTCAATGACGTGAGAGATTGCAGTATCTTTCTCTCTTAGGGCAGTTGATCTACAGGAATTGCCTACATTCGTGTTGGCAGTGCAATTCTTTACTACTAAACCACCAGAATGCCTCCATGTGATAATAATAATTGTGATTCTTAGGACCCTTGTTGACATATTAGTTAAAACATCTTGCGGATAGCGCAAGGTCTACAGTTTGAACCCAGTCTGCTGTCATGGAGGTTTGTAGCCTTGGGGATCTTAGATGGAAGTTAGACAGTGTCTTTAAGATTGTTCTGCGTTGGAATTGACTTGATAGCAGAGGGTCTGGATATTAGTTTTTCAACCTTGACTTTAGTCTACTCATTTTTTTAATTTTTTTTTTTTCATAATCACATGGCCATGGTGCTGAGACGGATGTGGTTCAAATCTCTCAGTGGCTCCAGAGAAGAAAGACTGGGAGTTTTCTCTAGTAAAGATTGAACTCAAAAGATTTATTGCCCTGAGGCCAGAGGGCCCCTATGAGTTGGACTTGAGTAGACAGCTATGAATATGGATTTTTTTTAGAATCTTTTTTATCATATGCCTCTGATACAGAAATTTGATGAAATGTAAGAAGGAAATCATAGTAAGAATCAATGAGATTTTTTTCTCCCCTACTGTATTATTCTTGTCGGGTTTGAAAAGAAATATTTAGAGTTTTGAAATCACAAGTTGAAAGTCAGCTCAAAGCTTATCAAGAGAAGGTTAGAAATGGGGGGTGGGGAATAAAGGAATTTTGGCAAAAGAAGTTTTTAAATCCTGAATATCTAACATTGTTTACTTAAAAGAGTTGAAAATTTTATTTTATTTTTAAATTATTATTGTTATTCTCTTTTTTTTCTTCTGCAAACTTGACTAGCTCTGTTTTATCTTAATTAGTTTTGTTTTACTTCTACCCTGGACGCCAAAATCTAAAAATATTGCATAGGCATTTATTTCTCATAAGAAATAGCCAACTATTTTGGAAGTTGGATTATAAGAACATCAAAAGTGAATAAATAATACATTTAATAAGACCAGATAAGATGTTTTGTCAATAGATATCTGGGGCAAAGATCTGAGTTGTTGTATGGTGCTGTCCAATAAAGCATGACCCATAGCAACCCTATGAACAACAAATCTGAACTTTATTCTAGCCTGTGCCATCCTTATCATCTCTGACATACTTGAACCCACTGCTGCAATCTCTGTGTCAATCCATTTCATTGAGGGTCTTCTCTTTCACTGACCCTCCAGCTTTCCGAGTTATGAAGTCCCTTTCCAAAGAGTAGCACCTCCTGACAACATGTACAAAGTATGTGAGACAAAACTTTGGCATCGTGCCTCCAACGTGAACTCTGGCTGCATTTTCTTCAAGACGTGTTTGTTCTGTTAGCAGTTCATGAGATGTTCAATGTTCTTCTCCAATTCAATTCCAGCTCAGAAGCGTCCATTCTCTCTCTGTCACGGATCTGAGTTGGGTCTGGAAAGTAGTAACATTTAAGCTAAATGAATGAAATATTAAATTATAAACAAATGTAAGTTTAAGTTTGTCATCCATTTTTAACACTCTGATACAACATTTTTAGCAATTTGATGTATCTCACTTCTGTATTGTAGCATTTCACAATTTCAAGATTATGTGTAATCTGGTAATGTGAACGAAATATCTTTCTTTCATTGCCTTTAAAAATGGTCTACATTGTATACTGACAACTGAGTCCAGGAGTCATTATCATGTCACTTGGAAGAGTATTTACATTTCCCCTTGTGCTTTCAGTAAAAAAGTACCTTTAAAAAGTTCATGGTTAACCCATCAAGGAGACTAGTGGCCTACAGATGTTTTGTTTATTTGTTTGGTTTTTTCTCCTATTAACACTCTAGCTTTACCCAATTCCATCATTTAGCCTGTTTTCAAAGGAGCTCTTAATTACTTCCAGCCCCGTTTCAGTTGTAAATGTATTTTTATTGCTATTCTTTCATTAGAATAAATCGTCCAGCTTATTCAAGGACCTGACACTTTCCAGTGATTTATAAGTGATTCCATTTTGTTAATCAGATGCTTGCCCTGGTTTTCTGGTGTCTGTATTTCTAGTCCTGGTAACTACTGATGCAGGACTTATTTTTCTTCCTTCCTATTTCCTTGGAAAATGTGCAGGTGCATTTTCAGAGTTTTATTTCAGCAAAGTTGAAATGTAAAACTCCTAAGGAGGACAGAAAATCTTATATTGCCTTGAAAAGAGTTGTTAGTTCATACTGTTTGATTACGATGACTATCTACCCAGTGGGGATGATATGGATGATATTATATTTGTCTGAAATTCTCTATTAGAAATTCTTTCTCCTTTGATTTTAATAATCTTGCATTCTCACGAGACCAAAGCATGATATCTTTGTCCAATCCTTTGAAAGGAAAACAAACACTACAGTGGGACCAGCATTAAACACATATGACAGAGAATAGCTATTTTCACTTTGTGACAATGGACATTTTCTGGATGAGACCTTCTCTAACCTTCAAAACACTTTAGTTGCTTTTTTGAGTCACTCATTCACACTGACACAGCTGACCCTCCAGCAGACTTTCAGAGACGATGAATCACATGCAATGAGACGTCTAGCCTTCTCTCAAGGTAATTTGGAGTTGGCAACACAAGCTCTAACCAACTTGGCCACCAAAGCTCTCTACTTTTACAAATAAAATACAGAAATTAATGAGTTCATATGATGGTTGATTTTAATATCTCTCATGTTGGGAAACTTCTCAGTGTTAGATATTTATGCATTATTATTTCTATGTCCGTGTTAGCTCTCTGTCTCTTTCACAGAGGAGATAAATGAGACTGAGGCCATTCTGCAATTCTTGACAGTAAAAAATTAGAAGATAAAGAGAGAGGGAAAAGCCTTGCATAGTAAGATTCTGAGCTAAAATCGAATGTTACATATGATTTTCCACCCATTCACTGGGATAGCTGGAAGACGTGGGAGACATGAGAAGGAATTATTCTTTCCCATTTTGTTATTATAGTATTTCTTATTACTGTAAGAGAAAACCATGAAACTAAGAGTAGATGGTAAGATCTAGATATTAAAAGCTAACATAAATTGGTTCTAGCAACTCATCACTAACCATTCATGCAAATTCACGTGCAATGTCATTTTTATCTGTGAAATTAGCTTACTACATCTAGCTAGGAAGTACATTGTGAGATAGGGATGGAAAGAATACAGAAAGACCTGTCCTGTCCCACAGCAGAATGAAGCTCCACAGTATCTTTCTACATCTTATGGCGGCTCAGAGGGTGCTCCAAAACCTATGATCAGCGACACTTATTTCCCGGATAAGGAGAGCAGGGCCATAGCAAGCTCCCTTAAGCTGGACAAACACTGAGTCTTGAGAAATCATAATTATTTTATATTTAATGAACTCCCCTTTTATGCTAATCCCAGCTAGGATTGGTCCACAAGCTAATTCTGGAAGACTCACCCAACTAGATGGAAGTTTTGTGCACACGCAAATAGGGCAATTCTAATATATTGAACTTATATAATATTTGTACAAATTGGCTTCTGATGCCTCTGTTCCTAAGCCTGTTAATGGATGTATAAAGAAATATGTATTATTCACCACGGCTGTCACATCGGTTATGACAACTATATGAATAGAATATGCCAAAGGGTTTTCAAGATTGTGACCTTTCAGAAGAAGCAAGTTATCAGTCCTGTGTTCTGCCATATCTGTGAGGGAGTTAGAGCCACAAACACTTTTGTTTATATTTAAATGCTTAATTGTTAGTACCATGCAGTAAGTACATTGATCCTGATAAACTGTGCTTTCCTTGACTATTGTAACCATTTCTGGCAACAGCCAATAACACTGGCAAGTTATTAGTTCTGGACCCAGTGACGCCTTGCCCACGAAACAACAGTCCCTGTTCTTTTTCCATCTTCTTGACATTCTTTTACCCAAAATCCTTCCGTGGAATGACTTTTACTTATCCTTCATGACTCAGCTTAAATGGTACCTTTTAAGAAAAGATTTTTTTCTGATTAACCAGTTTCATCCCATCTTTTATATTCCATGGAAAACCTTTGTGTGTTAGGATGGAACTGAGCTTCACAGCTGTTCGGATGCTCAGTTTTTTAAATATATCATCGGGCTTTCTTCTAAAGAATATTTAGTTGGATTCGAGTCTCCAAGGGACGGAACAATTGATAAGGTAGCTGAGAACTCCTTGGGCGTCTTTGGATGAGGCTTTTTAAAGGGAAACCAAAAAGGGCGTTCTCGTTGGTGGGTTTAAACCAGTGGGGGAATCTTACTAGGTGGGAGGAAGCTGATGTCAGCGTTAAACAGTTCTTGGGGGGAGGGAAATGGGTCTGTATTCAAGCCCCCACCCTCCATATATGCGGACTCTTTGTGCACAATTTGATAAGAGACTCTTTTTTTTTTTTAAATTGACATTTTAATGAAAGTAGAGACTCTTGCAAGGTTGCCCTTCCCACTCCCCTTAAGGGTAAAAGTATTACCCGCAAGACTGGGAATCTCTTCCCATCCTCCCTTAGGATTTTTCCTTGAGAAGGTCCCTCCCCACTCCCACCTATCCACATGGCAAAGTCAAAGCCAACAATAAACCCTTAACACCGCACTCAAGGACACACAGCAGCAACAACAAATAGAATAAGAATGAATATCTAATAAAATCTGAATTAACAAATGAGTACATTATAGGAGGAGAAAGTCTACAATATACTAATTGTTCACATTGGTATTTTCTTCTCTCATAAATTTATAAATATCACAAAAGGCGAAAGAGATGATGAAGATATTAACACAAAGACAATGGTCCACAAGGCAGGGTGGGTTTGGGGCCTGGGGGGCGTCTTTTCCAACTACTTTTGCTGCTAGTTATGACATTGCAACTGGAGAAAACTCCTATGCAAATTCAGTCATGCAAGCCCCATTTAGCTCAGGAAAATGTGTAGAAATTGATTGAGTGAGCAGCTGGTGATATTGTAGTCAGGCTCTCTGGCAGTTAATTGGGAAGCGTTGTGGAAAAAAATCCTGACATTGTACATGGAGCTATAGTGACTTCCATTGTGCCCAAGACGCTCATCACGCGCAGTTGCTCCACACTATTACAAAATAACTGGATGCCGCGGAGTCTCTGATGAGTCTTGTCAGGATGCTGCTAAGGAAACGGGGGAGGAGGGCCTGACGGGCTCAAGCTCGAACTTTCTTAATGGGAATGAAAAAGTCTCTCACTTTCTGGGTTTTCACTCCCTTCATGAAATACTTTTCTCCTCCCACAGACGAAAGCACAGTCTTTCCCCCAAGGAGTTTCCAGTCCTTGGAAAAAGGCATCGAGCCTTGGAAAAGTAGAAGGTCATGGGAATGAGCCCTAAGTAGATGAATCGACACAGCGACTATACCAATGGGCTTAATTGTGTGTGAGGCCAAGACAGGCTATGACACAGCTCCATCTGTTGTGTTTAGAAAATCTCGATGAATTGTAGTCGCAACAACAGCCACAACAATAATAAGTGCTTATAGCCATTGGGTGTAGCATGTTTTATCAGGGAACAACATCTGCCTGGTATTTTTCTGACCAGGAGTGGCATCCACTTCTGTAATAGCTCGCCTCTGGAAACCCTATGAACCTGGAGAGAGGATGAAAGACACACACAAGTGTTGAGGGCTTTCCTTCACAGGGCCGCTATGAGTCGCCTACGACTCAACAGCACTTAACAACAAACACCACCACCACCAGACACCCTCTCTGAGATCTGGTTCTGGCTGCCCTGTCCCACAAGGCAAAACAAAGTCAAAGTCATCACTGTTGAGTTGGACTTATAGGTGATCATGCAGTGGACTTTGGGAGGTTATCGATGGTACGAGAGGAATTCATCCATCTTTCTCCTGCTAGTGTCTGGTAGATTTGAACTATTAGAGAGGTGTGGCATTTTGGCCAGCAGGGTAGCTCTCTAAAAATTGTGATAGAAACATGTTGCATATAATGGAACACCAAGGATGACAAGCTCCCAAGGTGTCGTCAGAAGGGAACTGAGGTGCCAACCCAGAGGCCACACTTACTTACTGGTAGAATCCACCTGCAGCAATGGCTGGCTGATTGAAAGAGGACGTATCCAAAGCGGATAGGGTTAAAAAGGAAGAATCAGGAAGATTTTGAGGGGGAAAAATGTTTCTTAAGTCACATTTTAAAAGGTGAGCCAAGTTTTCCAGGCCACTAAGCTAGAAAACTAAGGATTTCTGGAAGAAAGGGCAGCTGAGTAAAAGTGCAGGCGTGCAAAACATTTAATATTTCATTGGTTCTGTGAGGGGAAAATGTGAGTATCATAGTGTGAGAAGTATAAAGAGTGCATGAATCGTGGAGAGCTTTGCATCCCACGCTGAACTTGAGGTATGCCTGTTACATTAAAATATGGATAAGAAATAATCACCAACATTTATTATCGTTTTCACTTTGTACCATGCACTATTCTAAATGTATTCTATGCCTTTTCTCATTTAATGCTCCATATACCCTTATGGCATTGGTACTACTTTTATCTTCATTTTAAGATGGAATAATTAAAGGTAGAGATATTAAATAACTTACTCATCACTGAAATAAATAGTAAAGTAGGATTCAGAGCATATCTGTTGGTCTCGGTTCTTAATCATTAAGCTATCTGGTCTGTAAATGAGGAGGCAGTGGGTGGGTGTAAGCAAGAAACGAATATGATCAGATTTGCATTTTATAAAACAACTTGTTTGCATCACTCGAAAGAGGAAAAATTGAAGGTGGTTTAATCATTTAGTAAGCTGTGGAAATAACTTGGAAATGTGAAAATTGTCCTGTTTAGAAATGATGTTGTTGTTGTTGTTGTTGTTGTTGTTAATGTGCCGTCGAGTCGCTTGTGACTCATAGCGACCCTACGTACAACAGCCTTAAACTTTGCTCTGTCCTGTGCCAATCACACTGTCTCTGACACACCCATCCCGATTACCCCAGTCGCTGAATCAATCCACTTCATAGAGGGCCTTCCCCTCCTGCGCTGTCCCACACCCTCCCAAGCATGATGTCTCTCTCCAAGGACCTCTCCCTCCTGGACACGTGCCCAAAGTATGTGAGATGCAGCTTCAAAATTCTAGCCTGCAAGGAGAAACTTGGTTTCATCCTCTCCAAGACAGAGCTGTTTTCTTGGAAGTCCATGGTATGTTCAAGACTCTTCTCCAGCACCACAACTTGAAGAGATCTGTTCTTCTTCTGTCATCCCTAATCATTGTCCAGCTCTCTGACGCGTAGCAAATAATTGTGAAGACCATGGCCTGGATTAGTGGCACCTTAGTCTCTAGACTGACGTCATTACTTCTCAGTACTCTGGAGAGGTAACTGAAAGCAGCTTTTTATTGGATTTATAATCTACTGCCATCAAGTTGATTCTGATTCACATAGACCATACAGAACAGAATAGACCTGCCCTGCATGGAGTTTCCTGGGTTTTAAACTTTCACAAGTATAGACTGCTACATCCTTCACCTGTAGACTTCTAGGTTTCAAATACTAATCATTCAGTGGTTAAACCCATGTGTAATTTCCTGTACTCCCTGGGCTGTTTGGATATATAAGTAGAGAAAAAGCCAAAACTATCCCATATTTCTGATTAAGTTAATATTGTATAAAGTGATGTTGTTGTACTTATTATGTAGCATTGAGTTGGAACCAAACCATAGCTGTCCTTACAGCAGGTTTTTAGAGGCAGTAAATCACGAAGCTGGAGATTGGCCACCTTTTTCTTCCAGAGCAGCTGGTGAATTCAAACCACCTGCCTTTGTGTTGGCAGCACAT
The DNA here is from genome assembly GCF_000299155.1 of Elephantulus edwardii. Lineage (NCBI taxonomy): Eukaryota > Metazoa > Chordata > Mammalia > Macroscelidea > Macroscelididae > Elephantulus > Elephantulus edwardii. The sequence continues at coordinate 6,795,838 of NW_006399764.1, read as the reverse complement.
TTCCTCATCATTCTGTCATCCTTTCCACCAGCTGTTCTGGGGGAGAAGGATGGACAGTCTCCTCTCATGTGATTTGCTGGCTCTGAGAACTCACTGGAGGATCAGCTATGGGTTGGTTCCAGCCCAACACTACACCGATACCAACAATCTGTCAGTGGAGATTTACATGTTACTGTGATGTTAAATCATCCCAAGTAGAGCTTTCATTTGAAAATAAACAAGGGTGGGGGGGAAGCCTGGCAATTAATTTACAAAATAAATGAATAAAATCCCTGTAGAGGGACCAGTCTTTGGAGAGGGATATCAACTTTGGAAATGTCCAGGGACTGCGCAGGAGAGGAAGATGAGATGGATTGACACAATAACTGGGGAAATGAGTGCAGGTTTGTCAGAGACAGTGAGATTAGCACAGCAGGGTTCAGAGTGATTATGCATATTGTCCATCGGATCATGACTCAACAACTTGAGCAACTCATCAGCACATAACAACAAAAAATCTTTATGGGTGTACCATTGAGCTAAAAAGTATAGAAAAAATTTACAGACTGGAGTACTAATTGAAGGTCAGAAGAGATACAAATTTATTTAGTAATTGAAGAGAAGCTAAAGTGAAAGAAAGAAATGATAAAGTAAAAGAATTCAACAGAAAATTTCAGTGAACAACTTAAGACAACAAATATGCAAAAATCTGGAGTTAGAAAACAAAAGAGAAGAAAACACGTGGCAATTGTCTAGCTGTAAGAACTGAAGAAAAAAATAATTCAAGCCTGACATTTCAATACTGGAGAAAATACCGTAGTAGTAGTGAATGATACAGGAAGCATCACAACCAAATTAAAAGGATGCCCAGGGTCATCACTCACCAAAAAGCATTGGTGGACACTTTCTGAAATTGTTTCAACCATTTCAAGAGATATCTTATGGCCAAGAACCAGTGGCACTGGAGCGGTCAACACTGAAGGCACTGGAAATGCTGCCCTGGGCGTACTGCTTTATCTATGCCAGGATATTCTGAAGAACATTATCTGGCTAACCAAATAGTTGTTATTGTTGTTGTTGTTGTTGTTATGTACCGTCGAGTTGTCTACGGCTCATAGTGACTCTATGTACAACAGCCCTAAACCCTACTCTAGCTTGTGCCAATCTTATTCTCTCTGACACACCTACCCCCATTACTCCAGTCACTCAATCAATCCATCTCTTTGTGGGTCTTCCTCTCCTGCACTGTCCCTCCACCCTCCCAAGCATGATGTCCCTCTCCAAAGACTGGCCTCTCCTTTCAGCATGTCCAAAATTAGGTCAGATGAAGCTTCAAAGTCCTTGGCTCCAAGGAGTAGTCTGGTTTCACCCTCTCTAGGACAAACTTTTTGTTCTCCTAGCTATTCATGGTATATTCAATACTCTTCTCCAGCACCACAGCTCAAAGGCACCAATTCTCCTTCTATCATCCCTAGTCGTTGTACAATGTTTTGATGCATAGCAAGTAATAACAAAGACTATGGCCTGGACCAGGCACAATTTAATTTCCAAAATTATATCATTGCTCTTCAGTACTTTGGAGAAGTCTGTGACAGCAGACTTTCCCAGTGCAATTTGTCTTTTAAAGTCCTGGCTGCTGGTACCAGTTGTTGTTGTTGTTGTTGTTGATTGCCACTGAGTTGAGCATGACTCAATAGCGACTCTATTGAACAAAAGATTAGAAGCCTTTCTACAACTATCTTGGTTTCTCAAAGTTCATAGCATTCCCAGATGCATGTTATTTAGGAACTGGATGCCTCTCCTGCTTCCAAACCTTTCTTAAACTGGGAGCTTTACCAAACACTGTCTACCATAGGTAACCGTTATGGCATTTAATACCCCAGTGGCACAAGGTTCAGCATCACAGCAACCCCAGGTTAGCTCAGTACAGCAAATTGACAGACGAGTGCTATACCAGTTAGAATAGTGTTCCTCTAAAATATAATAACTAATTTAGAGATCCATATCTGTGCCTATTGTTTTAAAAAAAGAATTATTCACAAGAATGTATAAATTGTAGAAAATACTATTGTAGAAAAATACTTTAAATTTCTTAAATGGTCTTTGCAATCACTTGCAAACAGATTCATCCTAGAGAGGGTTAAACCAGGCTACTCCTTGGAGGCAAGGGTTCTGGGGCTTTGTCTGACATACTTTGGACATGTTGTAAGGAGAGACATGTCCTTGGAGAGGGACATCATGCTTGGCAGGGTAGAGGAACAGCGCAGGAGGGGAAGACCCTCTATGAGGTGGATTGATTCAGTGACTGGGGTAATCGGGGTGGGTGTGTCAGAGGCAATGCAATTGGCACAGGATAGAGCAGGGTTTAGGGCTGTTGTACATAGGGTTGCTATGAGTCGCAAATGACTTGACGGCATATAACAACAACAACTATTAATTTCTTACACAAGTAATATATGTTGAAAATAATTCAGGAAAAGTTAGTGCATCAATAGAATACTTTCAGAAATTCAAGCTGGCTTCAAAAATGAACTCCAGAGAAAGTAATGAGATAGTCCAACAATCTAGATGTCTGCTTCTTTGGAAGACACAAAGGTGCATAGAGGAAGTTCTCTGAAGTCCTTTCTAATTGACAAAATTGTTGTGTTCCATTTAAGTCAGAACCAACTCATAACTGATCCCATGCCAGGTTTTCATAGGTGGTAAATCCCATGGAAGGAGATTGTCCATCTTTGTCCTGAAGAGCAACTACTGGATTTGAACCAACAAACCGGATCTGACTGGTACAGGAGGAGATTGCCCCTCCTTCTCCAGGAAAGCATCTGGTGGATTCGAACCGTGCACCTCTGGGATTGCAGTGCAGCCTTCTTGCCAGTAGGCCACCAGGGCTCCCTGGCCACAGAGAATTGGAGGAGCATTAGTTCTTCAAAATAAGGGAGAGACAACTGAGATCTCTTGCTGGAAATCAGAAGCAGTCTCAGACTGGACTGTGGAGACACTGTAGATATATATCCCTAATTTTATAAAATCTGTGCTATTCTTCATTTCTTAAAGGCTCATCATCTCATAATGATCCAGTATTTGTAGTTTCATAATAAATAACTCTAACAATCATGGCTAATAGCCTTACTGTCAAATCTAATGGATTTTCTTTCAATTAATTTATGCAACTATTGAATAAATATTTATACATTGCTTGCTGAATTTCAGGAATTATTCTGGCAACATATGATACAACAAATAATATTCTAGGTTGGGGGAGATGATTACAACTGTATTCTAATAATTATGATATTCTTTTATTAGTGTATTTAGATTTTTTAAATAATTTATAAAATAATGATGTCTAATATGGAGTTTTTTCCTATTTTGTTAAAAGGACTGAAAGGAAATTCATTTATTGAAAACTATAGCTGTTAGTAGAGAGCTCTGATAGCCTAGTGGCAAGAAGGTGCACTGCAATCCCAAAGGCATGCAATTTGAGGCCACCAGTTTCTCAGCAGGAGAAAGATGGGCAGTCTCCTCGCCTGTGATTAACTGCTTCTGAAAACCTGCTGGAAGGTCAGCTATGGGTCAGTTCTGACTCAATGGTAGACAACAACAACATAGCTATTAGTAGACCATAGGGCTTTAGACTGCTATGAAGATGTGCACCTGTAAAGAAATCAAAAGGCATATTGTGGAAATCTGCTGTCAAAGATCTCTCAAAGTTCTAAAGAGCAAGAATGTCAATTTCAAGAGTAAGGTGCACTTGATCCAAGTCACTGTATTTTCAAATCCTTTATGCATCTGATTGTTGGGTAATAAAAAAGGAAGACTGAAGAAGAATCAGTGACTTTAAATTGAGGTGTTGGTGAAGAGTATTGAATATCTGATGGACTGCCAACAAAACAAACAAATATGTCTTAAAATAAATGTAATCAATACTTCTCAGAGGCTAGGAAGATGAAACTTCATCACACTTATTGTGGGCGTGTTTTCAGGAGGAACTAGATCTTGGAGAGAGACATCATGCTAAGGAAGGCAGAGGATCAAAGAGAAGACTCTTGACAAGATAGACTCACTACAGTAGGCTTGAGTTATGGCAGAGGTAGTAAGGACGGTGCAGGAGACAGCAAGGTTCAGATCTGTCCATGGAGTTACTGTCATAGTCAGCCTAACAAAAGCAATACAGCCATAGGTAATTTCTTAAATGGCATATGAATAAACACAAATGAAAACTGAGTAGCAAGCCATTACTCTATTTTTTTATCTGAGCTTATTCTCAATATTGCATAAACTCTCAAATAAACCTTCTAGGGCTTTTGTCTTATGCACAAAGACTGAAGCAGGCTGCTACTTGTTACTTAGAGTTTTGGTGGCATGACCTGTAAGGAGTTTCACTGCTAACCCGCCTGTTAACCTCTGTAACGATTGGAATCCACCAGTGACTCCTGGGGAGAAAGATGAGCAATGTCCTTCTGTGTGACATACAGCCTCAGTAAACACACCTGACGGTCAGCTGGGAGTTGGTCCCTTACTCCACGGCAGTGAGCGAATGAATGAAATATATCAGCATCTTCTTTATAATTCCTGGTCCACTACATATATAGTATATAGAATAAAGAGATATCAGAATCAAGAGACATTTTCTAGTATTAAAGCATCAAGGAAATCTTCAACTATGTCTTTCACAATTCACTCTCATATCTGAGCCTTTGTGGGATTTTCCAAGGCTTTACATCCCAGAGGAGGAGACGGCACACCTTTCTCCTGCAGAGTAACTGGTGGATGTGAGTCACCAGAGAGGCACCTCCTTTGGGTAAGCGACACAACTGCTTATGAACATTCAACAAAGAGATAATTGTACAAGAATATAATCAATAGTGCACCCCTTCTTCATGGGATGCAGTATTTTGACTACTGTTAAAAATACCTTCTTTTTTTTTCATTTAGGTTGTTTATTTTTCATTTCAATGAACATCTACAGAGATTTTGGGATTCCATTCATTCATCGTTGCACCCTTCTTCCCGCACAAACCCCTCCCCCCCGTTTGCTCCTCTCCTTGAAAAGCAAAAGAAAAACTCCCTCA
>NW_006399764.1:6779929-6790037 GCF_000299155.1 Elephantulus edwardii | reverse complement strand
AATGTCTTCCTTGGTGAAGTGTCATGGGAGTGTTTATTTTTTTACAAACTTGTGATTCTTTCTTTTGTTCAGTGTTTTAATGTTGACCATCAAGGCACGTCCACAAAAGTTTGTAAAAATATATAACTCCTTAGAAATGGTATAAATATACTTCCTGGTTGAACTTTCTCAAACACAGAAGATTGCAAAAATTATTATTTTCTTTACGGAGTAATTATATCAAGCTTCATAAGCCTCTTGGCTTGTAGGACAAAATACATCACTGATTTAAAAAACAAACAAACAAACAAACAAATGAACTTCACAGGGTAGGTAAAACTTACTTATTGCTCTACTTCAAGTCATAGAAATTAGAAGTCCCTGACATTGAAATGTCTAATTTACTAGTAACATTAGCAGCAAGTGTTTGAAATATGACTAAAAGTAGTTTAGGCAAAAGGAAAAACATACTTATTAATTTTCCACTTTAATTAACCTGTAATATATACCTGAATGAATTAAGAGACTAGAATTTCCCCAAAGGAAAATAGTGCTATTTCCAGATAAAAGAATGCTGGCCAGACAACTAAAATGTGATCACTACAATGTCAATATTATTTATTTCAGAGTCTTCTTTCCTGAATAATTTAATTGAGGGCATTGAAATTAGTCTCTTTCATGTTTTCCATGATTTTATTACTCAATTTTATATAGAAAGAAATTATGCCTTTGTTCCCTGCTGATGAAAGAGACTGAGATGACCAATTGTTTGGGTGTAATTTTCTCTTGATAAGTTTAAGCCATTGCTTAAAAGGAATCAACTAGCCAGCTCATGCTACTAACTGCTAGATAAATAATGGAAGGATTTTGAAGAAATATGGGGGAAAGCACCTCTCTTATAGAGGTAGAGATGATAGATATATACAAGAACCAAGCCTATCTTACTCAGAAAGCATTATTCAGTTCCATGGAAAAACAGACCTCACTCTAAACAAAATCTGTGTGTGCTTTTCAAGTCTCTACTAATACTACCTTCCTTGGTTATGGGTAGTTGGAAATGATGGACTAGACAGTGGAAGAAGTGTCACAACTTAAATTCTACATATCAGCCAAGTTAATATCAATGCATTTGTTAAGTTTCAGCAATAAGATTATATTGTCTATGTCAAAATTTCAAACCTGTAAATTAACATTTGTTGTTGTTGTTAAGTGCCATCGAGTCCTAGGTGACTCATAGCGACTCTATGAACAAAAGTCCTTGACACTTGCATCCTTGACTTTCATCCTTTCTCCAGGTTCATAGAGTTAACATTTACTCAGACTTATTGCAAAAGGGACAGTATAGTTAATCCTTTTCCATGTGAACTATGGATATTAATTGTTCTACTTGATTTAAGAACCAAAGGTAAAAGAAGACTTTTATATGAAGAAGAGTTAATTCTGTGGGCTAAATCAGAATTACTTAGTAAAAGAACTGTGTGCTTCAAGATGTATGTCACAAAATCTTGTGGGCATAAAAGAACTGAATTGCATACAAATTGTTGACCTAAAAAAATACATTTTCTCCTAAAAGAAAGAGGCAACATATGTATGGATCTCCAATATACTGCTCTTTCTCTAAAGATTACAAGTTCAACTTCATAATGACTTTGTCTTTTATTTCTCACCTGCTGCTACCAAGGGTGGTGATTTTAGACACAGGTAAAATGAAATCATTGACTATTTCAGTCCTTTCTCCATATATTATATTGTTGCAAATGGGCTTGGTGATGAAGATCTTTGTTTTCTTGATGTTGAGATAGAACTCATATTGAAGCCTGTAGTCTTTGATCTTTCTTAATAAGTACTCATCAATACAGATTGGTAATGGTGTATTATTATTATACTATGAAGGTCTCAGAAAGGAAGTCAGCAATTTAGTGCTAGTTTCCAGAAGACATAAATTTAAAAAAAATGTTCATGTAAGTAAACATTTTTATAAACATAGAATCCAAAGTCTTAAAACTAAAATGAAGGCAAAATAATTAGATAATTATAAAAAGATGAACAAGTTTCAAACTATTACTGTATGTTTATATATATTTTATATATATATATATATCAGTGTATGTTTTATGTTTTAAATATGCAGTTTTATATGAAATGGCTTTACCTTATTTTAGAGATGATATTTGTTTCTTAATAACCATTATTTATATAAAGATAAGTAATTTCTTCATTCCAAGTGATGAAAAAGCTTAAATAGCATACTTTCTAATGGTGATTTTTAAAAAAATCCAGTTGGAAATTGCTTCTATTTAGCAATGGGTAAGGATAGAAATCAAGCCAGCTACTGGGTTAGCTGCTGCAGATACTATAAAGAGACTAAGTGTGTAACTAGATAAATAGTTGTGAAAATATTATATTTAAATTTGGAGATTAGAAACAAATAGCTTCTTCTGGAACTAAGCTATGGGGGATATCTTTTAGAATGATTTACCAAACTGTCACTTGTATACTTTTAAAACTAATTGCAATATAGTTAGTGCAACTAAAATTAACATTCATTGGCAAATTTTACATTTGATAAATTGATAAGATGACAGCAAATGTGAAAAAAAGATTTTATTTTAAGTGGCCTTTACTAAGCATATGAATCAGCCATCTATTTTTGTTAATAATAATCCTTGATGTAAAGGGGCTATTAAAAAAAAGCCTTCCAAACTCTATTACAATCTATTTAAGACTACATTCAAATATAAAAGGTACCTTATATAAAGTTACCTTAACAGCTCTTAGAATTGTCATTTTTTTATTCTTTAATCTTAGTTTACAAAATATAATCTATGTGTTTATTTAAGAAATTTAGTAAATATACTTGAGCCCTTATTTTATGCCAGGTAGATATCCCTGGAAGAGCTCTGTTCCATAGAGAGTTATACCAATAAATTAAAGATTGTGCCTCTGCTGGTTCAATTCCACTAGAGACTCCATAGGAATCCACCAGCTGCTCCCCAGGAGAAAGATGGACAGCCAACTCCTATGTGACTTATTGCCTCTGAAAACCACCTGGAAGGCCAGCTAAGAATTGGTATTAATTCTACTATACATAAAACAAATAACTATAGCATGCACAATGTTGATAGTATTGTAAAACAATGTAAAGTTAGATGCTTTTTGTTGACCATAAACTATAATGTTCCTAACGATAGAGAATCAACCATTCTGATAAATTTTAGATACTGTATAAAGGAGAAATTATCTATAGGTGCTGTGCTGCTAACCCAAGTCCAAGACTCGAGGGAGCTTCCAATCCATCGGGGGCCCTGAGGGAGATGAACAATCTTCTCTCGTGTAACTTATAATTTCCCAAAACTCACTGGAGGGTCAGCTATAATTAACTTCAGGAAACAATGAGATGATGATGATGATGGTATTTTATGAAGCATTATATCAAGAGGGGAATTTTGGTTTTTCTGATTTCTTAGCTATTCTGATACCTCAGCAATATAAAACACTGCATTTTACTATGTATTTACCTTTTTGAATTTATTTTCTCAGACATAACTCTGAATCATTATTTCCTCTTCAATTGTCCTTAATATCTTTACTTGAGACAGTTCTGGTTCCTACTTCTATTAACTGGCTCCTCGAAATTCTTCTTTCAATATTTCTAAAAAACATGATTCATAAAATATATATGTGGCTTGAGGTGTCAACTACCTCATATACCAGGTTTTTAAAAAAAATTTGTATCTAGTAAATATTTATTAATATCTGAATTCTCTTCATAAAACTATTAAATAAAAAATAATTTACACTAAAAGCCTATATTTTCACCTACACAAAATGCAGAATTTAATGGGACTAGGTAATATGTGTCTGAATTGTACAAATATTCTTCCAACATTAGCCCAAGTAGAAGCTTTTAGAAGCTGAGAATTCAACTCCCTTGGCTCCCTGGTATATTACTTTTTAACACTTGCTATTAATTTTAATGAAAATGATTGAAAGTAATATTCACTAAACGTTTTGGAAATTTACCAATCTATGTTAATACTTAATTGAAATGTGCCTGAGGCACTTAACATATATTAGCCTCATGGTAATGGTTGTTTGGTTTTGCATAGGACTAAGAAAAATTGTAAATAACAGCAGTGCCTTTGGGCAGAGAAGCTGGAAATTATAAATCTAAGGTTAATGAAAATGACCTTTATATACAAATATTACTGTCAGAGGTGAGAAGAATGAGTTATTTGTTAGTTATGAAAAATAAACCAAAAACTAAGCAGTACACTCATATTTCATTCCTATTTTATGATGTCTTGACCTTCTGCTGCTTCTTTTTTCTCTGGTATGTGTTTTCTTTGTGTCATTTTTGTTCTAAGTATACAAGGAGTTCGGATGGCCTGGTGGGTCAGGAGTTGCACTGTCAGCCCCAAGCCCTGTGGTTTTATCCCATGAGCCTAGTCACAGAAGGAAGACAGATATTCTCCTCTCATATGATTTACAGCCCCTGAAAATCGGCTGGAGATTTTCTGACTGCGCTCCCAGTTATTCCCGACAAAATGGCACATAATGATGACAACAGCAACAACACACAAACACACACACACACCCTTGTTGTTGTTGATTGCCATCAAGTTGGGCACAACTCATAGCGACCCTATGACAAAAAGGCCTGAAGCCTTTCTATAACTATCGTCATTTATCAAAGTTCATAGTTTCCAGAGGCATGTTGTTTAGGAAGCGGATGCTACACCTGCTATAAAACCGGTAAGTTAGGAAAATGAATGTTAAAAATATAAAATACTATAAGTAAATGTGCCAAATTCTGAAGTATTTTTCAATAACAAAGAGAGAAGAGAAACAGATGAACATGTTCCAGTAGAGATTCTATGAGATCCATTGAATAGAAATTCAATATATTATTGAGCTTTACATAAAACATTGGAAGCAGGAGTGGCATCTACTTCCTAAACAACATGATTCTGGAAACTCTATGAACTTTGAGAAACAATGATAGTTATAGAAAGCTTCAGGTCTTTTCAATAGAGTGGCCATGAGTTGTGCTTAACTTGATGGCAATCAACAATAACAACAACATAAATTTTTTTTTGATGCTTGGTTAATTATAACAAAAGTAAAAGAAAAATAAATAAAGGAAAAGATTCCTACTACAATGATTAAATTATGTAAACTAAACATATCTGATACAGGCCATGGTCTTCGCAATCACTTATGCATCAGAGAGTTGGACAATGACCAAGGAGGATAGAAGGAGAATTGATGCCTTTGAGCTGTGGCGCTGTGGTATTGAGAATACCCTGGACTGCTAGGAAAACAAACAGATTTGTCCTGGAAAGGGCTAAACCGGGTGGCTCCTTGGAGGCAAGGATTCTGAAGCTCCTTCTAACATACTTTGGACATGTTGTGAGGAAAGACAGGTCCTTGGAGAAGGAAATGCTTGGGAGGGTGGAGGGACAGCGCAGGAGAGGAAGGCCCTCTATGAGGTGGATTGATTCAGTGACTGGGATAATTGGGATGGGAGCGTCAGAGACAGTGCAATTGGCACAGGACAGAGCGGAGTTTAGGGCTGTTGTACATAGGGTCGCTATGAGTCGCAAGCGGCTTGACGGCACATAACAACAACAACAACAAACATATTCATATACTGCTTTGAAATAATACAATGAAATAGTTTAAATTAGGAGTGAATTTTGTTCCTGACTTTCTTTGAACCATGAAAAAAAGAAGTCTTAATAATTTTCTTCAAGATGTATTTGATCAAAAATTGTATTATAAATATTAACTGGCAAAGATTCTTCAATATTAGTTCATTTATGAGTACTTTCTACTTAAGAATGACAGTCACAAAATCTATTGTTACAGTAGACATGCATTGCTTACAAATTAAATAGATACATTAGGACTTTTTATATGAAAGATACTAAACACACATTTAATTAGAATGTCTGGGTTCACTTGAGAAATCAGAGTTCTTGTTAACAAATCTTTTGTGCAAAGTAAATCTGGTTACAACAGAATATAAAATCTTATACAAGACACTTGAGAAAGTATACACAAAGATCCATAAAATAAGGAGCGAGCACAGCTGTTCTAGATCCAGAAACAATCACAAATCATAAGGACAAAGGTGTACAAATGGCTGAAAAGATACTGATATCCATAAACTTTATCACCCATTTCTACAGAGGACAAGAGTAGCAGAGGTAATAGTTGTACACAGATATCATTCAGTCATCCCTTTATTACCACTGGCTCTTGAGTATATGGTACTTCCTGAAATATTTCAGCATCAGCAAATTCTTTTGGGTACAATTGTTGTTCTTGTTGATGATGATTTACTAATTCTGTGTATTCCTTCCATTTTCTTTGATGCTTCCTGGATTATTCAAGGTTTTTTCCATAGCATCTCTAAGTATTACAAATCGGGACTTGGATTTGTTTTCAATTCTTTCAGCTTCAGATATGCCAAGGGAGTTATTCCCTGTATAGTCTCAAATTCTAGGCCTCTGCACATTCCCCTAAAATACTTTATGAATTATCTTCTTGGGCTGCCCTTTGAAATCTCTTATTCAACTTTTTTGCTTTAACATTTCTTTCCTTTGTTTTGACTTCTCAATGCTCTAGTGCAATTAGCAGTCCCTTGTGACATCCATTTTGGGTTTTCTTCCTCTTCCATACTTCCAAAGAGAATTTCTATAATTTGTTACTGGAGAAATGCCTCTGCTCATGGAGAACACCAGTACAGCACCTCCATGTTCACAGTCATCTTCATGGATGATAGCGTTGTTGTTGCCCTACGTCTTATCTAGCCTTTGAGCATTGGAGCTCAATGCTTCAGACTTAAGATGATTTTTAAACTTAAATTTTGTGCAAACAGAGCAAGGTTTAAATTTAAATTTAAAATTAGGGAAAGTGTGTGTCAGAGTTGTATCCTTTCTCCATGTCTATTCATCCTGTATTCGAAGCAAATTATTTGACAATCTAGCCTGGAAGAGAGGGAGAGAGAGAGAGAGAGAGGCAAGTCATCGTCGGGAGCACTGGTGCTTTTGTTGGCTTTCTGTTTGCCCCATGTGGGTGGCAGCAGAGCGGACTTTCTAGATGAGTTAGGGGTCTCTGGCCAAGAGTTTGCCAGCATTTGGACAGTGTTTGGTGGCACTGCCTGGTTAAAACAAGCTTTGAAGCAGGAGTGGCGTCCACTTCCGTAAATAGGTTGCCTCTGGAAACCCTATGAACCTGGAGAAAGGATGAAAGTCATGCAAGGGTCGAGGACTTTCATTCATAGGGTCGCTATGAGTCACCTCTGACTCAATGGCACTTAACAACACAGAGAGAGACCAGCTGGCCCAGTGGACTGAACGTGATGCTTCTGAGCCAAAGGTGGGTGACTCAAATCCACAGCCCTCAGGCCAGTTCTCAATTGTTTTTAGTCAAACATTCTTTTAGATCGTATAGTCCTGGTGTGTCCATTCACTGTATAGAGGTAACACGTGGTTGCTGTGAAGCTGAACACTGTGACACTGATGTGTCAAATGCGATAATGGTTACAGGTGGTACACAGCGTTTGGTGGGGCTACCCGGTTAAAACAAGCTTGGAAGCAGGAGTGGCATCCACTTCCATAAACAGCTTACCTCTGGAAATCCTATGAACCTGGAGAGAGGATGAAAGACACACAAATATTGAGAGCTTTCATTCATAGGTTCGTTCTATCTCACAAACGTTGAGTTACTTTGTTAGGAGAGGCTATTCCTTGGAGAAGGACATCCTACTTGGAGAGTTTGAGGGATGGCAAAAGAGAGTAAGATCCTCAACCAGATGGATTAACACAGTGACTACAATAATGTGCTTGAGGATGACCAAGATTCTGAGATAGCACAGGATGAGACAGGGTTCATATCTGTTGTTCATAGTGTCTCTATGAGTTGCACTCAACTTGACAGCATCTAACAACAGGGCAGCATCTGTTTGTAGACGTACTCACCAAGGCATGAAAAAAAATCTGGAGGACTTGGCCAATTGATTGAAAGAGATACATATTTACTCCCATTCAAAAAAAAAAAAGATCCAACAGAGTATGTAGTGTGTATGATTACACACTAGCAAAATCCTTCTGAATATTATCCAGAAATTACTGGAACAACGCATTGACAGAGAACTACCAGAATGAAGCAAGTATCAGAGGGATGTCTATGTGTGTTTCATTGACTATGCAAAGGCATTTGCCTGTGTGGGTCACAACAAATTGTGGTGGAAAATGGGAATCCCAGAACACTTGATTGTGCTTCTACAAAACCTATACTTAGACCTGGACGCAGAACAGAGCAATCAGGAAAAGAGTGCATCAGAGAAGCATCCTGTCTCCATACTTTTTCAATCTGTATGCAGAACAGATCATTCGAGAAGCTGGGCTTTCTGAAGAGGAGTGTGGCATCAGGATTGGATGAAGACTCATCAACAATCTATGTTATATACATAACATAACATAGTAAGCAAACTTACTTACTGAAACTGAAGAAGACCTGAAGTACTTGGTACAGAAGGTCAAGGACTGTAGTCTTCAATAGGGATTGAAGCTTAACATTAAGAAGACAGAGATTCTCACCACTGAGCCACTGGGCAGCACTCTATTAGATGGAGAAGAGGTTGAGGTTGTTAACAATTACAGCTTGCTTAGCTCCACAATCAACACTCTTAACACTAGCAGTCAGGAAATCAAAAGACAAATTGCATTGGGAAAATCTATCATTCTAAAGACTAAGGTGAAGGTGAACTTAATCCAGTCCATGGTCTTCACAATTACTTAATATGCTTCAGTGAGTTGGACAATGACTAAAGATGACAGAAGAATCAATGCCTTCAAGTTGTGGTGGTGGAGAAGAGTCTTGAACATACCATAGACTTCCAAGAAAACAAATTAGTCTGTCTTGGAGAGGGTGAAACCAAGTCTCTCCTTAGAGGCTAGAATTTTGAAGCTCCATCTCACATACTTTGGGCACATGGCCAGGAGGAACGGGTTCTTGGAGAACGACATCATGCTTGAAGGATGGAGGGACAGTAAAGGAGAGGAAAACCTTGGAGGAGATGGACTGATACAGTGACTGGGACAATAGGGATAGGTGTGTCAGAATTAGTGAGACTGGCTCAGGACAGGGCAGGGTTCAGAGCTGTTGTACATAGGGTTGCTATTGGGTCACAGGTGACTCTATGGCACATAACAACAACAACAACAAACAGTAGGTAAGCCCTCTTTCCCCTCAAATGACCATAATATCAAAATGCTTTATAACTACCTTCTTTTTACTATAATTTTCTCTTAATTTATATCTTTATGTTTATGTTACTATTCTTCTAGACTCTCAAGCTTGAGAAGTTGATTCAACTTGATTTCTATCTTTTTTCCTTAATAGTTAGTTATTTAAATCAATTGTGTTTCCTCTGCAAATATATCTGTTTCAATAGCTTCTTTTAGAATTTCTAAATCTCATCCCCAAACATAAATGACTATTCCTTTTATTTAAATATCTTTAAATAATGTTCTGTCTTTCTGTGTGTGTCAAAATATTCTATTCTTTTTTTATCTGACATCTTAACAAGACTGCACTTGTGGTAGCTCCTCTCTGAGCTTCACGATGCATCCCAAGGACAACAAGACGAATAAAGATGCCAAAAAGTCAGCCAAGAAGGACGAAGACCCAGTGAAGAAATCTGTGGGCAAGACCAAGAGGAAGGTGTGGTCCAAAGGCAAAGACTAGGACAAGCTCAATAACCTGGTCTTGTGTGACAAAGCTACAAATGGCAAACTTTGTAAAGAAGTTCTCAACTAGAAGTTTATAACCCTGACTGTCGAGTCTGAGAGACTGAAGATTCGAGGTTCCCTGGCCAGGGCGGGCCTTCAGGAGCTGCTGAGTAAAAGATGTATGAAGCTGGTTTCAAAACACAGAGCCCAAGTAATTTACAACAAAACCACCAAAGATGGCGATACCCCAGCTGCTGCAGAAGATGCATAAACAAGCCCAACCAACTGTACATTTTAAAAAAGAAAACTTTACTCAATTAAAAACATCTATTCTTAATTATTATACTTTTAGAAATAATAATGCTTAATTTGGTTGTCGACTGTAG
>NW_006399764.1:6777141-6778974 GCF_000299155.1 Elephantulus edwardii | reverse complement strand
AGAGCGAGGGCTGCATGGTGGAGGGGACCTGGGGGAGGGTTTGTAAAACAATGAAAGAATCTTTTCTTTTACTTTTCCATAATTTTTGGACCCATCCTTATTTCTGTCACTAAGTCCACATTTTCTGTCAACTGATCCTTCTTCCTGATTCCCAGCTTTTGCATTCTAGTCACCTATCATTATTATTAATGCATCTTGGTGACATGTTCAATCAATTTCGGACTGCAACACTTAATAGAAATCACCTAGTTTCTTCTCGTTGGCTCTGGCTGTAGGCACATGAATTTGAATGATAGTGGTATTAACCCATCTTCCTTATATGTATACAAATATTACCCTGTCACTCACAGTATTGTATTTCAAGATGTATCTAAAAATGCCCTTTTTGACTATGAAAGAAACCTTTTTTTTTTCACCTTTCCATCTCCAGCATAATAGATCATACGATCATGGAATTAAAAATGTCCCATGCCAATCCATTTCATTTTGTATTCCAATTCTTTCTTTATATTTCTTTAAATTACAGCTTGCTCTGATTCACAATCAACACTCTTAACACCAACAGTCAGGAAATCAAAAGATGAATTAAAAAAAAAAAAAGAAAACAAAAACAAAAACAAAAAACAAAAGATGAATTGCATTGGGAAAATCTGCTGTCATGGACCTCTCCAGAGTACTGAAGAGCAACAAAGTCAATCTAGATACAAAGGTGTGCTAATCCAAGTCATAGTCTTCTCAATAACTTGGTATGCTTCAGAGAGATTGACAATGACTAAGGATGACAGAAGAAGACTAGATGCCTTGGCGTTGTGGTGCTGGAGAAGAAAGAGTCTTGAACATACCATGGACTGCTAAGAAAACAAATCGGTCTGTCTTGGAGAGGCTGAAACCAAGTCTCTCTTTGGAGGCTAGGATTTTGAAACTGTGTCACACTAACTTTGGGCACGTGGCCAGGAGATACCTGTCCTTGGAAAAGGACATCATTTTCCAAATGGTGGATGGACAGTGCAGGAAAGCGAGGCCCCAGATGAGATGGACTGATACAATAACTGGGGCAATGGAGGTTGGTGTGTCAGAATTAGTGAGACTGGTTAAGGACAAGGAAGGGTCAGAGCTGCTGTGCATAGGGTCTCTATACATCGCAGGCAACTCAACGGCACATAACAGTAACATAATATGACAGTTTTGGAAGCAGGAGTGGCATCCACTTCCTAAACAACATGTCTCAGGAAACCCTATGAACTTTGATAAGTGTTGATAGTTATAAAGGGGCTTCAGGCCTTTATGAGTCGTGCTTGACTCGAAGGCAATCATCAACAACAAGGTTAGCAACTCAAAAGAGTCAACAATGAACATGTTTATTTGTTAGTAAATTATTGCTGTTTTATTTCTACTTAACCAGTTCACTTAGCGTACTAACTTTTTAACTAGTTAACATACTAACTCTTCTCAATTTTTTTTTAATTTAGTACCTCCTCAGAATTTATACTCTGTATTTCATTATCAACATCTCCATTACAACTTTATCATCAATATTCTTACAATGTCATTTTTTTACAGATTTTTATCTTCAAACAATTTTCTTATGTTATTAACATTTCTTTCTTAAAAATTATATTACCACTTTTCCAGAGGAGAAAGAGTACTCTAGGATGTTGGAAAATAGGTAACAATAAAACTGTTCCCTGTGTTTAAGAGTTTAAACATGGTGGCCTAGTGGCAAGAAGCTGCAACTACAATCCCAGAGGCACACGGTTCGAATCCACCAGATGCTCTGCCTGGAAAGGAGGGACAATCTCCTCCTGTACCAGCCAGATCTGATTTGATGGTACA
>NW_006399764.1:6754176-6771731 GCF_000299155.1 Elephantulus edwardii | reverse complement strand
TTGTTAGCCATCTGAATGTCGTCTTCGGTGAAGTGCCTGTTCATATCCTGTGCCCATTTTTCTATTGGATTATTTACCTTTATCTTGTTGTGGTGAGAACTTGACATATTTCAAGCTAAAATTTAATTCCAAGTTTTATTTCTGTCTTTTCTAAATCTCAGTAACTGAAGAATCTACTTTTTAAGCAAAGTTCAATTCAAAGTTATTGATTAAATGTGAAAACTCAAGCAATTTATACACAACATAAAGAAATCTAGGCTGTACTTAGCAG
The DNA here is from genome assembly GCF_000299155.1 of Elephantulus edwardii. Classification (NCBI taxonomy): domain Eukaryota; kingdom Metazoa; phylum Chordata; class Mammalia; order Macroscelidea; family Macroscelididae; genus Elephantulus; species Elephantulus edwardii. Next base: position 6,771,460 of record NW_006399764.1, on the reverse strand, counting down.
CTTTGAAATGTTTGGTTTGGAGAACCAGATTAGATTAAATATGATAATCCACTATATTATTTCCCATTCAGAGGTAGAAAGTTGCTTCCCAGTAAATAAATGTTAGTTAAGTACACAAGATTCATGCAGAAACAAATGCATGGAATTTAGCGAGTACCCACACAATCTGAACAAAAATGAAATTAAACCATAATGGAGCACCTAAATGATATGGAAGAAGCCAGAAATACAGCTGTCATTTTAGTTACTTATCACAAATAGCAGCAAAGTCCAAAGTTGTAAACTTGATGATGCTATAGAAACTTGGAGCTCTAAAGTTGCTTTATTTGTTAAAATATTAAAAGACCATTTTACAATGATGACTCTACAATATAAAATAAAAATTATTCTACAAATTTAATTTCATTAACCAGTCTTTAAGGATGCAGTCCTCATCAAATTCAACCTCCAAAGCAATGAGTTTGTAAAATTGTACCTTGAGTTCTTGAAGGTACAACATTACAAGACTCTTAAGGGCTTTAGAAAATTATAGTTCTGTTGTACTCATTAGCAATGAAAATAGTAATTCCATAATAACATGGATATAATGCTAATTATTCAATGGTGTTTTCAGTCTAAATTCTTTTGGTACCATGTCAGTGAATTTTAAATCTAGTTCGAAAGGGGGGGGGGGGATTGGGATTGGCTTTTGTTTATACAAGAAACAGTGATCATCATGTCTCTTGGGTGAATCAAATTATATCAAACTGTAAGGTCACGAGGTCTGGACAGAGTCAGAGTCAGAAACCCTTAGGTTAAACATTCATACACTCAAATCAAATACTGAATTCTTTTATTTTTTTTATTTCTTGACCCTGAAAAGTTAAATAAATAAGGTCAGAAAGAATAATAAAACAAAAGTGTAGTGTCAAAGCATGCTGTCATTTATAATATGTCTTACAAAAGCTGACTCTTTATGTTCTAAAATTTTATCCACTTATTTATTTTGACTTAATTAAAATTTATAAGCATCTCTTGCTGTCCTTTGTTTCTAAAAATAATATATTCCTGAAATGTATGGTAGGGTAAAGGCTTGAATCTATTCATTTAACAAGTGTAGCATCAGGCAGAGATCTCCAGTTATCTTTTGTTATTGTCTATTTTGTTTCAAAGTGACCCTACAGGAAAGAGTCAACTGTCTCAATGCTGTGATTTTTTTATGGACACAAACCCCTACAACTCTCTCTGGTTGTGTGGCTGGTAGATTAAAATTGACAACAGAAAAGCAACTGAACAGTTATGCACTGTGTCACTGGACTCCTCACCTGTAGAATTAGGGATAAATATCTAAATAAATCAACCAAAATGTGTTATAATCGTCAAATGTAATGAAAATAGAGAAGGTTTAGACTCACATTTTATAGGTGATTATTTCAGTTCTTCATGGTAGAGGATTAATGATAAATGTTATTAATAAAATATAATACATACTGCATTGAAACAGATGAGGGAGAAAACTGTTTAAAAGGGATATATAATTTGGTATTGTTGTCATGATGGGAGTCTAGATCGAAGGCTGCATAATGGACTGGACTTTGGGGGAGGGATTGCATAACAATGAAAGCATTTTTCTTTTACTTTTCAAAGAGAAGAACGAACTGGAGGTGATGGGTGGGCAGGGAGAAAAGTACAACAATGAATGAATGGAAATCCAGTCTCTGTAAATTTTCATTAAAATTAATAATATTAAAAAATGAATTGACATAGTGACTAGTTAGTCACTAATATATTATTTTTACATATATAGGTATAATAGTTATAACAAAGGGCTCGAGTATATTGGAGATAGTACAAATGGCATGAGACAAATCTGTTGCACATAATGTTGCTGTAAGTCTTGGTTAACTCCAAAGCTCCTGAAAAATTACAGCATATACACTGACTCTCAAATGTATATCTCCGGACTATCTACCCTTTTATTCAAATGCCTATTTACAACTATTTATGATGTATCTTCATGCCTATGCTTAAGGACATTTTAACTACATTATGAATAGAAAAGAAAGCCTGATTATTAATAAAATTACATAAAGTAAAATATTCCTCTACTCTTTATTCCCTAGATTTGTTTTTAATAGGTTCAGTATATGTGCTACCACTTATCCATTTTCTTTCGGTAAATCTAGAAATCATTATAGATTATTATCCTTAGCCTCACACTGCACAATTTGCATATTAGTACATGTAGTCTATATTTCTGAGTGTTTACAGTCACCCCATTCCTACATTTCTAATCCAAATCATCATTATTTCTAAGTCAATATCTTCTTCTGCCTGGACAAGTGCGTAACATTTCTAATTGATCAGCTTGATCGCGCCCATTGACCTATATAGTCTACTAGCCAGAGGAAAAGAAGAAAGTTTGAACTATATTGGTAATTAATTGCACCACATATAGTATCTTGAAGAGCTCTCTATTCTTTCTTCATCTTCGTTTCTACTAGAATTTGTTGTAACTATGGCTAATTGTATTTGATGATAGTCTCTGACCAAATATGTTCTGCAAGTAACTCATCACCCGCTGCTCTAGAGTCAACCTTAACCCATAGCAGCCCTGCAGGACAAAGTGGAACTGTCCCATTTGTTGCTGTTGTTAGATGTGTCTAGTTAGTTTTGACTCATAGCAAACAGAATGCAACTCTGCCTACTTCTGTACCATGTTCACAATCATCTCTTTTGTGCTTCCTTAGAACCATTGTTCCAGTCACTATGTCAATCCATGCCATTGAGGGGTTGCCTCTTTGTCACTGACCCTTCACGTTTCTAAGAATGATGTGTGTTTTTAGTACTAACTCTTATGATAGCATATGAGATGAAGTCTCATCATCTTTCTTTCTAAGGAGCACCCTGACAATATATTCCCCAGGACAGATGGGTTTGTTCTTTTGTTAGTCCATGGTATACTCAAAACGTTTAAATTGGGTCTGTGAATCTTTATGGGGAAAGATTGTTTTATCTTTCTCCTGTTGAGCTGGTGGGTTCAAGCTGAAATCTTTTTGGCTTGTTATTGTTTTTAAGTGTGATCGAGTCAAACATGACTCATATCGACCCTATGAATAAAAGACCTGAACCCTTTTCTATAACTAGAATTGTTTCTTTGAGTTTATAGTGTTTCCAGAGGTATATTGTTTAGGAAGTGGATTGGCTTAGAGTTCAGTAATTAAGCACAGACCCATCAGAAGTTATCACCTCCACTACAAATGAAAAGCATATTTTGGTAAGTATACATTTTAGAATACAGGTAGTCACCAGGTTATGAATTCTGGACACCTCCTGCTTATCATTTGTTGTTGGCTTTTCAGCTCAGAACTGACTTACAGCTGACGGAGCACAGGTTTTCCGAGGCCGTGAATCATACTGCAGCATACTGCTCCCACTGGGCACTGGTGGATTTCAGTTCTGTGTTTTTGGGGTGGCAGCACAGCTCACTCACCACTAGGCCATCAGATCACCTTGTTGTTGTTATGTACCATCGAGTCACTTGTGACTCATAGAGACCCTATGTACAAGAGCCCTAAATGCCGTTCTATCCTGTGCCAACCTTGCCGTCTCAAATGCACTCGTTGCCACCACTCCACTCACAGAATAGATCCATCTTATTGAGGGTCTTCCTCTCCTTCGCCACCCCTCGACTCTCCCAAACATAATGTCCATCTCCAAGGACCAGTCCCTCCTTTCAACATGCCCAAAGTATGTCAGATGAAGCTTCAGAATCCTTGACTCCAAGAAACATTCTGGCTTCACCCTCTCCAGGACAAACCTGTTTGTTCTTCTAGCAGTCCATGGTATATTCAACACTCCTCCAGCACCACAGCTCGAAGGCATCAATTCTCTTTCTATCATCCCTAGTCACTGTCCAACTCTCCAATGAAGAGCATGTAATTGTGAAGACTATAGCCCAGATCAGACACACCTTGGTCTCCAACCTGACATCGTTGCTCTTCAGTACTCTTGAGAGGTCCCTCATAGCTGACTTTCCCAGTGCAATTCATCTCTCGATTTTCTGGCTGCTGCTACCAAGAATGTTGACTATGGAACCAAGTAAACTAAAACTGTCAATTATCTCAATCTCTTACATCCATACTGATGCTGCCAATTGGCCCAGTGGTGAGAATCTCTGTTTTCTTGATGTTGAGCTTCAATCCATATTGAAGACTGCAGTCCTTGACTTTCTGCAGCAAGCGCTTCATCTGACTCAGTTTCAGCAAGCAGGGTTGTGTCATCTGCATAACGCAGGTTGTTGATAACTCTTCCACCAATCCTGATGCCACATTCCTCCTCATACAGCCCAGCGTCTCGGATGATCCGTTCTGCATACAGATTGAAAAAGTGTGGAGAAAAAAATACATCCCTGACCCCTTCTTGATTTTGAACCAACCAGTATCTCCCTGCTCTGTTGTGACAACTGCCTCTTGGTCCAAGTATAGATTTCGCATTAGCACAATCAAATGTTCTTGAATTCCCATTCTTCTCAGAGTCAGCCATAGTTTGTTGTGATCCACAGATCACCTTATGATTTAGTAAAACATAAATGTACCCACATTTGACATTTTTTAACTGTCCCTTAAAAGATATTAAAACCAAACCCACTGTGAAGTTGGTTCTGATTCGGTGCTACCTTCCATCATGTTTCTGAAGATATGCATGTGAAGAGTGGAAACTATCCATCTTGTTCCCCATGGGTTGACTAGCAGATTGGTACCTCTAGCCTTGAATAATAGCCAAACAATGCCCTTTCTCACTAGGACTCCAGGTCCTACTCATGACAATGTCCCAGTCACAATTGCCTTCACTTGTTGCATATGCAGCTTTTAAATCATTGAATAGGTTTGGCGCCTTTTCTTGCTTTAAGAAAAGCTAAATGAGAACCACATGCATCTGTCATAGAACTCACGTACCAATTCCACTGAAAAATTTGAAAATGTAGGAATGGATGTAGCTTGTAACCCAAGAACTGCCTGTAAAAAATAAAGATCAGACCCGTGTGAAACTGCTTGTCAGGAACATTTTTGAAAGGAACCTCAGGGTTTCAGTTTCAAGGAACTCAATAGAAACTAAGGGGTATGATTTGTTTTTAAAATCCTTTGTATTATACAGATCTATTAATACAGTGTTATAGAGGAAAATATAGTCCCATTGAGGAAAATATAGTCCCATTATATTCTATATTTATTAGAGTATATCCCAATGTGTAAATATACATTTTCTCATAGTCATATATTAAAAAAAATTAAAAGGCAGATGAAATTAATTTTAATTTATTTTATTTGACCCAATGCATCTAAAAGGTCATCATGTCATCTATATAAAATATTAATATTAATGCGACATTTTAAATGTTTCCTGAGAAGTTTTTGTTTGTAGTTTACACTTACAATGCATCTGAGTTTATACTTGTGAAATTTCAAGTGCTCAAGGATCTCAAGTGACAATGACTACTTCATTTGCCCATATTGTATCTTTTGTAGCAGACCAACTGAATCGAATTGTACACCTAACAATCTAAGAAGGTCTCCCTCAATGTTTACAGCGAAGAGATAGAACTTAGAAGAATAAAAACTCAAAACATCATTTTGCAAAATATATGAGATGTTTAAATAATAAAGCAAAAGATACATCTATTTCCTCTAAACTCTGCTTCAATGACTCTATAATACAACATTTTAAATACTGACTTTCAAATAAACACAATTTTGTGCTTTACCTCCTGCTGCAGTGACTTTCAAATGCTGTAAGTAAAAACTGCTAAAAATTACAAATTACCATCTAAGAATCACTGCCTACATGACAATAATTAATCCTATTTTTAAGGGACCACGGATTATTGCCAAACAATTAGATACATCTCTAGAAACCCTCATCTTTTTCCTTTCAAAATACACCTTTTTTTTTGTTACGATGGAAAGACGAGGAATCAATTTCCTTTCAAAGTTCAGTTTCAAAATCTTCACTTTTACATTGTCCCTACAACTAAGGAGGTTGGTAAGAAGATGTATAAGTCAGGATTAAATGGGGGAAGAGATTTTTTTGGGGAAAAGAACCCCCATAAAAACTAGAAAGATTCCCAGACATTGACTCCTAACACTTAGTCGTATTACTGTACAATTGTCTGCCAGTGTAAATTTATTTTTATTTTGTCTTGTCTTCCTCCTCTATATAGCCAGAAGTTGAAAAGAAATCTTGTAAAATAACAAAGAATTTAAACTGCACTTAAAATATATTTATTATTTTTTTCTTCCAGTTATTTATATGCTTCTAAAGTCAATAATCTTATTATGTATATGATATTAATGATTTCCTCTCTTATACTTAGTGCCTGGCATGGACCAAGTACCATATACATTACACAGATAAATAATTGATTACTAGTGTCGTTAATGGAATGATGGGTTATTTTTAATTCTCCAATCTTCTTATATATCCTACTGATGGAATGCAAAATATGAAGGAGAATCGTGTTTTTCCTTCCCTTATTTATGACAGCAGAGAGAACAAATTAAATTCAAATATTATTTGTCACTTATGTTATGCTCCATCAATATCTATTTAGACCAATCAAGTAAATAATCATATAAGGAAGGACTTGCTTTCAAATGGCACAAAAGATGGTAAGAAAAGTAGCACACAAAAACCTTAGGTAATAGAGATAGTAAGATGTATAGGGCTTGTGCAGTTTGAAGTAATTGGATTTGGGTTTCTTTGGTGAGCATGGAGTGTACACAGTGAAAAGGGACTTCCAAAAGCTTTATAGCATATCATTCTCGAGTTATTACTCTAATCATATTTGATAAGCAGTTTAGATTAATTACTTTGATCATTTTGGAACATAACCAGTTACTTTTAAGCTATGTGATAAGCCTTAGTCCTTGTTATTGTTGTTGGATGTCATTGAGTCAGAACTGACCCTCCAGTGGGTTTTCAGAGGCAGTTAATTGCACGGGAGGATATTGTCCATCCTTCTACTGAAGAGCAGCTGGTGGGTTCAACATGCATGCTTCTGGGATTGCAGCAAAGTTTTGCTCTAGACCACCAGAGCTCATTTAAAAATCCATTTTAATAAAAGTGATCCTTCAATATTGATACTGTTAACTTTATCAAGTCTTGTTCATTAGTATAGAGTTGTAGGTTTTCAACGTACTTTCCTGTATCCTCCTATCCTTTGATTTTCTTGACACTCCTATGAGTTAATGTTACTATGCTCTTGATGGGGTGGTATTAATACATTCAGGATTATCCAAACAAAACAATTAGTGTAATTATAAAACTAACATCAATTGACTCCAGCCTGCAAAACTGATTATTTTTCCCTAGACTTCTGGGGTCCCCCCCCTTTTCTTTAGTCATGTAAAGTACTTTAAATTGTCTGTCTAACAGGAGAGGAAATGTATATTTCCTAGATTAACATTTACTTCTTTGAAACTTTTTTCAGTCATACTTAAACTATTACACAAGTTGTCTATTTACTAGTGAATACGTAAACTCTTCTTTTTTTTTGACAGTAGAAATCCTATAACTCTAACTATCAAAAGTAACATGTTATGTAGATTAATATCTAACCAAGTATAAGAAAACCAATGCCCACTATTAAATGAGAAAACAGTTTTTTGAGATAATTCTCATTGTTTTCCCAGATCTGCAACTAAGTGCTTAAGACCCCTTGCATTCAATAACACTCTAAGTAAAAACACCTAGTCCAACTGAGGTTTTCTTACACTCCAATGAATTTAAAAAGAGAAAAAAAAGTCTTTAGCGTTTGTCATAAAAATGTCGTTTTCCTCTCAGACCACGCAATAAAGGCCTGTTCATTTCTGGGGAGGGGGAGGATACAGGCTTCCCTCTTTTGTATAAAGATACTTTAAACCCATTCTTTCCTTTTATCATCATCCCTATCTGGTTAGAAGGCCCTCTTTGAGGTAGATTGATTCAGTGACTGGGACAATTGGGATGGGAGTGTCAGAGACAGTGCGATTGGCACAGGACAGAGCAGAGTTTAGGGCTGTTGTACATAGGGTCGCTATGAGTCGCAGGCGACTCGACGGCACATAACAACAACAACAACATCTGGTTAGTATCTTGTAGACACAAAAACAGATTGCAACCACTAAACAAAGTATCCAGAAACTCTCCTTATTCAAAGTTTTGCTAGGATCTATCTGATTTCTAAATATGTCTTAGTGGTATTGTAATTAGGTGTCATCTAGCAAACTGAGACAGTTGCATGGAGACCTTATGAACAGATCAGTGAAACCAAACTCTGCCTCGTGCTCTTGTTGTTACTGAACACCAAGGGCTTTTCCCATAGTCAATTGCCAATAAGAGAGATTGCAATATCCAAAGCACTGTATTGCAATTCTGGGAGGAGAGAGAGAATCTTCCTCAAAACTGCCTGCTTGTCTAAGAGTAGTCATTAGTTTGAATTAGGTTACTATTAGTTGAGTTATACTCAAGTTACATGTTGCAGTTCCTATTAAACAAACACCTTGTGATATAGTTCACATTTGAAAGACATCTTCAAGGAGATAAATACTAATCCAAATACATATAAATTTGAGAAAAACATCGTCAGAGAGATAAATGCTGATTCAATTATATATAAGTGTAAAAATATATATTAAAAAAGATAAGTGCTAATCCAGAAAAGAGTTACATACAACTGATAAAAACAGTTTCAGAGGTGAATACTAATCCAGGAAAGACGAATTTTTTTTTTTCCTGGTAAGCAAACAGTTTAACTTTACATGACTAAAGAAAAAAAATATAGTTTTAGGACAAGCAACCAGTTTTGTAGTCTGGAAGTAACTAATATCAGTTTTAAAACTATATCATATGTTTGAACAGTCCCATATTCAGCAATACCACCCTATCATTGTCATGTCTTATTAATAGCTCATTTTTTTCTCACTCATTGCAGATCTTGGTTGCAAATCTTCCACCTTTCCCCTCTTTTCCACTTGACATATATGTTACCACTATCAGACATTATGAAAATTTCAGCTTTTTCATAATCCCATTAATCCTCACAGACTCACTTCAAGAAATTTTCAAAACTGACTTACCGAAAATATTCTACTTACTGAAATCTAACTATATTTTTATTGTTAGGTACCATCAAATCGATCGAGTATGACTCAACAAACCTATGAACATCCAACCTGAATCCTGTCGTATCCAGTGTTATCTATCCTCTCTTCTCCAACACACTGCAGCCCATTTCTGACGTCACCATGTCAATCCATCTCATTGGGGGGTCTTCCTCTCCTTTGCTGACCCTCCATCTTTCCAAGCAAGATCTTCCTTTCCACAGAATAGCTCCACCAAGCTACATGCACAACTGAGAGATGAAGCTTTGCTATCTTTGCTTCCAAAGAGCTCTCTGTCTGCACTACAGAAGTAGCCAAACCCTTCCCTTGTATGCTTTTTCTCCTCATGTATTATTGTTACAATGCCTGGCAGTGTGTCTCCTGATATTCAGATTCACCTCTGGTCTGACACCCACTCCACAATCCTTTTTCTTTTTTTAATTTAACTCACCTGAGTTTGTTCGAACATTGATGGTAATATGCCAAGAAAAGCTGATAGATTGTTTTTCCCACTGTATTCCATTGGTCAAAACAGGTGTCAAAAACCAGAAAGATGAGGGAAGCTGAATATCAAATTTAATAATAGTAGACCAAATGCTATATCAGGATATGAGGGAGGCTTAACAGAAGGTGAAGGTCACCCTGTGGCAGTAAGGCATTTCCTAATAGTCTACATTGTTCTTGTTGTTGTTGTTGTTATGTGCCCTCGAGTCGTTTGCGACTCACAGCAACCCTATGTACAACAGCCCTAAACCCTGCTCTATCCTGTGCCAATCTCATTGCCTCCGCCACACCCATCCCGATTACGCCAGTCCCTGAATCAATCCACCTCATAGAGGGTCTTCCTCTCCTGCGCTGTCCCTCCACTCTACCCAGCATGATGCCCCTCTCCAAAGACCTGTCTCTCCTTGCAACATGTCCAAAGTATGTCAGGCGAAGCCCCAGAATCCTTGCCTCCAAGGAGCAGCCTGGTTTAACCTTCTCTAGGATGAATCTGTTTGTTTTCTTGGCAGTCCATGGTACATTCAATACTCTTCTCCAGCACCACAGCTCAAAGGTGTCAATTCTCCTTCTATCCTCCCTAGTCATTGTCCAGTCCTCTGATGCATAACAAGTGATTGCAAAGACCATGACCTGTATCAGGCGCACCTTAGTCTCCAGAGAGACACCGTTGCTCTTGAGTACTTTAGAGAGGTCCCTAACCGCAGACTTTCCCATTCTGAAGGCATTTGGTAGAAGTGAAGGGGTATCCTGGTGGAGGGTGGAGCTGGGAAATAAGTGGGTCAAGGCACTGGGCTAAGGACAGGGACTACACTGTAACTAATGGTTAACTCCACAAAGAGGGATTTATCTTTCATTGCTCCACAAATTGCTATCTGTCAGATACTCCTAAACATTCAGATTAAGACAGACTAGGAAGAAGGATTGGCCATCCACTTCTGAAATAGCAGGCCTCTGAAAACCCTATGTACATTGTTCTTGGTTTGTATTAACTGAATCCCTCCCTCCTGAGATTAGCATAAAGAGGAACATAGCCTTATCTGCAAAAGACTTCACCATTATCCTTTTTGTTTTGTACTTCCTTATGATTTTACTTTGTCTACCTTCCTTATGATTCTCAATAAGTACCCAGAGAGACATGGCTTGAGGTGTTCACTCATGGGAACTGTTGATCCTCTGTTTTTCATGCTTTCTGTTCATCATTCCTGGCTGTCTGTCTCATTATTAATAATTATAAAAATACTTTACCCTTGGTCTGCAACAGAAAGTGTTGACATGCTCACTTTTAAGGCTATAGATATAGGAAAATAAAAATAGTACCATTTTAAAATTTACACTATCACGTCTTGCTCAAATGTGTTGTAGTATTAAAAATTTATTTTTTAAAAACAAATACATCTTCTCTTAGTCTCAACAGAATTCTAAGTTCCTCATTGATCCCTAACATTTCTAATCCTTTCTTTCCAATCTTCTTAGTTGGTCTTTCTTCTTTGAATATGTACATTTCTCTAAGTTTACTCTTTAGGAAATATTTCTTTCATATCTTGTAATTACACCTTACAGTCATAAAATGCAAGTTAAAATGCAATATTTAAGTCACACAAAAACCTTTGTCAAAATATTTTTAAAGTCTTTCTTCTACCCACTTTTTAAATGAAAAAAAAAGTGTGTGGCAAACTACTATTCCATATGCATACAAAGACCTGTTAATACTACTATCATTCAGATATATGCACCAACTAGACTCAGAAAGGAAGAAATGGAAGTTTTCTACCAACTTTGCCTGAAGTCAATTGAATATACAACTGTGATTCATTAAAAATAATTAGTGAATGGAATGGAAAAGTTGGCAACAAGAAGAAAGGATCAGTAGTTGGAAAGTAGGGGCATGGTGACTGACAGTCAGAGGTTGGAGACAGAATGATAGAATTGTGTACTCTCTAACTCACTGGAGAGTCAGCTATGGACTGGTTCCTACTCAACAGCAAACAACAACAGTCCCAACTGATGTATGTAAAACAGGATAAAAAATGAAATGTATTTTTGAAGTAAATTTTATAGGATTTGATTCACATTTAGAGATATGGTCCCCATAGACAAAAAAGAGGCTCAGAATGCGTTCTAGAATCTTACTTGTTTTAGCCATTAAGCATATATTGAACAGTTGAGTTACAGAATTGACAGGATTGAACACTTAAGAATCACCTTATATTACTACTAATTTGTGTCTTTTCATATGTTTGTAGAAGAAGACTTACTGGACAAGTGGATTATGGGCTGTGTTGTTAATGGAAAGGTCAAGATGGCCAGTCTGCTCCCAGTAAGGTTTACAGCCCAGGAAGTTCAATGGAGAATCACTATCAGTTGGAATTCACACATTAGGGAGAAAAAACCATTCAAGATTTTTCTAATGTATAGCTGATCCTCCAAGGGTTTTCAAAGACTGTAAATCATATAGGAGGGAGTTACACATTTTCTCCCTAGGAGCAGCTTACAGATTTGAAACATTTGCCTTTGGGTTGACCATTTTCTAATATGAAAACTTATTAATCTTCTAGGGAGCTCTGGTGGCCTAGCGGCAAGAAGCTGCACTGCAATTCCAGAGCTATGTGGTTTGAATCCACCAGATGCTCTGCTGGAGAAGGAGGGACTAGTCTCCTGACTAGTAAGTCAGGTCTGATTTGACCGTACACAAACAAAAAATAACATTTTTTTTAACGTTAAAAAAAACTGTATTAACCTTTTAATATGTTCTTCACAGGGTCATTTTGAGTCATAGTTCATTGGAAAAGAACCTAACAAGAACAATTACTCTTTTTGGCTTTTTCCTGTATTAGAATGATTTTTTTTCCTGTCTTAATCTAGGAATTCTCAATAAATTTAGACATCAAACCTTATTTGTATTTTTCAATTATTTCATTATAATGAATATTATATTTTTCTATCCTCTTTTTACTGGCTTTTAAAAATCCATTTCTTATACTAATAACTCATTTAATAATTTGCTGTTTGAGACTGTTGTTGTTGTTGTTATGTGCCGTCGAGTCATTTGCGACTCATAGCGATCCTATGTACAACAGCCCTAAACCCTGCTCTATCCTGTGCCAATCGCACTGCCACTGACACTCCCATCCCAATTACTCCAATCACTGAATCAATCCATCTCATAGAGAGTCTTCCCCTTCTGCACGGTCCCTCCACCCTCCCAAGCATGATGTCCCTCTCCAAGGACCTGTCCCTCCTTGCAACATGCCCAAAGATGTCAGACGAAGCCCCAGAATCCTTGCCTCCAAGGAGTTGCTTGGTTTAATCCTCTCCAGGATGAATCTGTTTGTTTTCTTGGCAGTCCATGGTACATTCAATACTCTTCTCCAGCACCACAGCTCAAAGGCATCAATTCTCCTTCTGTCTTCCCTAGTCATTGTCCAACTCTCTGATGCATAACAAGCGATTGCAAAGACCATGGCCTGTATCAGGCACACCTTAGTCTCCAGAGAGACACTGTTGCTCTTGAGTACTTTAGAGAGGTCCCTAACAGCAGACTTTCCCCATCACAATACGTTTTTTTATTTCTTGGCTGCTGGTGTTGACCGTGGAGCCGAGCAAACTGAAGCTGTGAACAATCTCAATCTCTTCGCCATCCATCCTGATGCTACCAACTGGTCCAGTGGTGAGAATCTTTGTCTTCTTGACACTGAGCCTCAGTCCATACTGAAGGCTGCAGTCCTTGACCCTCTGCAGCAAGTGCATGAGGTCCTCCTCAGTTTCAGCAAGCAGGGTTGTGTCATCTGCATAACGTAGATTATTGATGAATCTTCCACCAATCCTGATGTCACAATTCTCCTCATAGAGCCCAGCCTCCCAGATAATCTGCTCTGCATACAGGTTGAAAAGGTATGGAAACAGGACACATCCCTGGCGTACACCCTTCCGACTGCTTCTTGGTCCAAGTATAGGTTTCGCATTAGCACGATTAGATGTTCTTAGATTCCCATTCTTCTCAGAGTCAACCACAGTTAGTTATGATCCACACAGTCAAACGCCTTTGCATAATCAATGAAACACAGATAGACATTTGAGACTACATTGTTTAAAAATATTTTATTACCAGAGGTCATAAAGATAAACAATATTATTTTCTAGATTTTTAGGACATCTTTCAAATGTAATTATTTAAACCACCAGTAACATCTCTTTAGGATATAATTGTTGTGTGCCATTGATTCACCTGCAACCCTTAGTCACCCAATGTATAGCAGCTCTGAGGCTGCTCTATTCTGAGCCAATTTCACTGATAATGACACACCAACCTTTATCACCCCAGTTATTGTATCTATCTCATCCAGGGTCTCCCTCTCCTATGCTGTCCATCAACCCTTCCAAGCGTGATGTCCTTTTCCAAGGACCATCCTGGCCACATGTCCAAAGTAAGTAAGGAAGAGCTTCCAAAAACCCTAGCCTCCAAGGACAGATTTGGTTTCACCCTCTCCAAGACAGACCTATTTGTTTTCTTGGCAGTCCGAGGTATATTCAAGACTCTTCTTCAGCACCACAACTTGAAGGCATCTATCCTTTTTCTGTCTTAGTCATTGTTCAACTCTCTCAAGCATAGCATATCAAAACATTCTACGTCTTCCTGTAGGTTATAGATATTTCTGAAAGCTCTTCTTATACTTCCTGTTATTGTTAACTTTGTCAGTTAATATACTCTACCCTGACTTAATTTATTATTTTACCTGTTTTTATACTTTATATAAATAAAATAGTTTCTTTTCTCTTGTATCTGTTTTCTCTCCACCATTACATTTGTAGGACTCATATTTAGGCATTCATTAGAGTGCTCTATCTTTTTGTCTAATATATGATATGGATAGGCAATCTCCTACTATGTGATTTTCAGCCTTGTAAACCCAATGGAGTTTCTTTCAGTTGACTATAATTTAAAAGCAATGAGTGAGTGTCAGGATATTTACTAAATTGATAGTAAGTGCCACTGACAAATATCTTCCACTGCTGATTCTGTACATAAAAATGCCTATTAAAAAATGTCTATAGATGATAGAAAATATTTCTGATGCAAGTGAAGGAGCTCTGTTAGCATAGTCAGTTGAGTGTAAGAAGATAGAAAGCAAGGGGAACTTCAAATAGTCACAATATTCACATTTCAGATAGTAATTCTCATTGGCAGAACACTCTGAAGCAGTATTTTGCAGGCTCTTATTTTTGGTAGGTGCTGTTAAGTACAACTCATAGTGATCCTATGAACAACAGACTTGAACCTTGGCCTATCCTATGCCATTCTCATCATCTCTGACACATTTGAGCCCACTGCTGCAGTCAATATGTTAAGTCAGTCTCACTGGGGATCTTCCTTTCTTCCCCTGATCTTCCATCTTTCCAAGCATGCCATCCCTTTCCAAGGAATAGCTTCTAGTTACAAGCAACAAGTCCAAAGTATGAGAGAAGTGATTTCAACTGACAGTTGTACTTTGAAGATTTTCTTCATTTTTCTGATAAGGCCTAGATATATTGACAGTGTAAGCTCCAAAATATAAAGAGCAGCCAAAAACAAAAGAAATTAAAAAAAAAAACAAAACAAACCCTCAAACTCATTGCTTGGTGAATGGCTAGACAGGTGTGGTCTTTGGGTTAGCGAGGTAAGCCTAGGGACTACACTACCAGAGCACAGAGGGAGACGCAGGGCCAATGCCTGAGTGTGGCTATATATAGTCCTTCCAACTCATTTTCAAACTTGTGTTATCTATTTATTCCTTCCTAATAGAAATGTTTTCTTTCACTGAAAAAAATGAAGAATTTCCATATATGTATCAATTTTCCTAAGGTTTCTTCTCATTTTTACAGTGTCTTCAAAATTCGGGATGATACTAAAAAATAGATGTTGTATATTGAAACTTCTGAAATGATCCATGAAGAGTGCATTCCATTCACTCAACAAAAACTGTACTCAATATTTTTCCCCCCATTAACTGATTACCAATACTTAACCATTCTCTGACATGATGTTTTATCTGGAAAAATGGCATTTTCACATAAAAGCCTTATTGACAAATTGTGATGAATTGACTGTGTAACATTTTTTCCGTGTCCTTGAAATCACAAATGAGTGTTGATCCACTTAATGTTGATAAGCAATTAACTTTTAATTTCTTAGAAGATCCTAAAAAGTCAAAATAAGGAAAATCAGCTTGCACGAAGCTTTTTATAAAATGTACTGAACATGGAAGTGTTTGATTTTTCATCTTTAAATTTTAAAAAGACCAGTTATGTAAAGCAAGATGATAGTTCACAAAGGATAACCAAATCTAGATATTAAAATGTTAAGATACATGATGGGTATCTCTTAAATAAGAGCATGTAGGGAGTTCTGGTAGTGGCAGGAAGCCACACTGCAATCCCTGAGGTAACAGGTTCGAATCCACCCAATGTTCTATTGTAGGAGAAGAAACGCATGTAAAGAAACACATGTAAAATTTTACACTTCAAATAACAGTCGTGAGCAGCTTTTATATTCTTTTTGATGCACCGTATTTATTGACCAAAGAATACTCCAAAGATTCTTTAAGGGGTAAACAAATCAGTATATATTAGACGTATAAGGTCCAGAAAAGACATGAGTTCTTCATTTATAAATATTACTTTCTTTATAAAAAGTGGTACTTTATAGAAACCCAAGTAATAGTTATAAAAACAAAATGTTGAGTGCTTAAGAGATAAGGGTTTTAGATGACTGAAGAAGGAACAGGAAACTGCATCCACTCCAAAGTATTCAACTATCAAAAAAAAAAAAAAAGAGAAAAATAACAACAGGGCCTCACAACACCTAGAAAAGTGCAGGCGTCAGGAGGTATTCGCTGACTGGCACCCAATTCATGGTCTTTAAAGGCCGCCCCTCCGCGGCGAGGCCACTCTTGCAGGAAAACAGCAGCAGAAGGCAGGTGTGATGCGTTTGCGAGATTCCAAGGGACCACGGGGTCACTACCACGTGTAGCAACTACCGGAAGTGTCCGGGGAACCGGCAGGAGAAGACAGACAATGCCCAAAGGTTCCGTGGGCAGAAAGCGGCCCACAGAGGGCGCAGCCTGCTGGGGACTGGGGCGGGCCGCCGCGGAGGAGGCGGGGCCATACCAAGCCCCGCCCCTTCCTGGCTGGGCCCTGGGCTACAGCCAGGGTTGGGGGGACTCCAGGGCCGGCAGGCCGGGCCCGAGCTCGCCAAGTGGCCGCTCCTCGTTGTCCCCGCGCGGGTCAGGCCCTCGCTGTTCATGGTGCAGCTGCAGCAGGGCCCGACGGTACATGGCCTCCAGTTTCTCCAGTCGGGCCCTCAGGGCCGTGGGGCTGTCTGGCTGGTCGGCAGGGCGGCCTCCTCTCGGCTTGGGGTTCACGCCGGCCGCTTCGGGCCCCGAGGCGGCCTCCGCGGGCACCCCGTCGTCGCCCTCTCCGGGGAGCCGCAAGGCCTGACGGAAGAGGCTGCGGTTTTCGCGCTTGAGCCGCCGGTTCTCGAGCCGCAGGCGGGCGTTCTCCTCCCGCAGCCGCGCGTTTTGCCGGTCCCGCTCGTCCCGCGCGCGGAGGGCCTCCAGGTGGCTGGCCGCCAAGTCCGCGAAGCGCTCCTCCAGCTGCTGCCGGGCGCCGCCCGCGCGGCCTCGCCA
>NW_006399764.1:6713919-6753871 GCF_000299155.1 Elephantulus edwardii | reverse complement strand
AGGCCCGCGATCCCTGCCCGGCGCGCACACAATGCCCCGGGGAGCGCGTGGTGCTCAGCCCTCTGGCCGCGCGGGGCAGGGCGTCCGTCCGCCAGGCCGGTTCCGGCTTCTGCCAGGCGCCGCCGTGCAGGCCCGGGCGCTGCAGGGACCGGCCCGCCTCGCCCCGCTCCAGCCTTCACCTTGCTCTCTGCATGGCAATCGCAGAGCAGTGATCTTCGGAAAGAATCTAAGACAAAGCTTCGGGACGAGTGGCGAAGATACGATTACCCATTTACAATCCACAGCCTCTGTACTTGTAACACGTTCTACACTTGAACCCAGAACTAGCCAGGATCCCTTCACTGGGAACAAATGACCAAATATATAGAGAATCTCGAACCATTCAACAATGCAGACTCCTAAAGTGTTTATTTCTAAAGAAGCACGGCTTTATAAAGCTTGATGAGTCCAGTGCACAGAACCCTTCAAACTCAAAATGTGGCTCATTTGATAAACAATGGGCCCAGTAACACCATATCCTGGGTACTGTTCTTTTGTACACAAGGTTGCTATGAGCATACCAGAGGCCACTGCATCTCACCAAGATCATAAAGTCTTCATTCTCTACTTTGATTAATGTTCCATATTTGGATTCTCTGACCAATGACGTTTTATATGCAGACTACTCGCAGCTGCAATGTTTTTTAGGCGCCTTGAACATCAATTTTCTCTCTGACCCTCCACCTTTCCAAGCGTGATTTATGTTCTAAAGCCATTTCGCTAAGTTGTATGAATTCCCAAGAGAAAGAAACCTTGAGAAAGAACTTCTGAAGGAAAAAAAACACCCCAAAACACAACTAGATTTAAAAAAATATCAAAGACAGATTGTTCTTGTTATATCCCATAGAGTAGAAACCGACTCATAGCTGACCATCCAGCGGGTTTTAAGAGGCAGTTAGTTAACCACATGGGGGTGGATTATCCATCCTTCGCCCAAGGCAGCTGGTGTCCACAAACCTCCTGACACTAGACGACCAGAACTCAAATTAATCATCCTGGCATTTTATTCATTGTCCTTTAAAATATTTTTGTTTATTTAAAATAGGTAATAAAAGTCTCCAGTAAATTGACCTGATTTATAAATCAACAACTGTGGTTATCTCCTTGCACACTAAGAAAATTTAAGGCCAAACTCAGGATTAGAGTAACTCTTTGTGAGGATGGCAGTGCAAAGCAGAGCTTCCTTCTTTTATGCATGGAGTCATTATGGATGGAGGACAAGTCAAAGGCATTTAGCAGTATTACATTAAAACTTACTATTTTCAAAATGTGGTTCTTGGTAAGCAGTTGAACAAGTAAGAGTTCTTGGGTGGTACAAATAGTTAAGTGTTGTATTAGGCTGGTGGTTTGAATTCACCCCGGAGTTACCTTGAAAGCTTGGTGGTTTACTTCTGAAGACACACACAGCGGTTAAACACCCTATATAGAGTGCAATTTTATGCTGACACTTAAGGACGCAGTGGCTCAGAATCACCTTGACAGCAACTGATATTGCCCACTGGCTCAATTCACAGTCTTTAATTGTGCAACATTTCCAGGGTTACGAAGAAACAAAATATTTTCTGTCTGGTGGCTCATTGGTAAGAAGCTGTGCTGCAATCCTAAATGCAAGCAGTTTGAATCCACAGGCTGCTCTGGCAGAGAAAGAAGGGTAAACTCCTGTGCGATTAACTATTTCTGAACACCTGCTTGTGAGGCAACTATGACTCGGTTCCTATTGGAATGGACACAACATCTCTTGTTTACCCTAGTAAAAAGGACGAACAGGTAAAATGAAAACAATTGTGTTTCCTGTCTCAAACATTTGAATCAATACTGCAGTTCATAAAAGCAATATTAACGAATTTTACTGACACTTTTGGGCAATGTTTCGTGCATTAGATTATTTTGTTCTTTTGTTTCTCTACATCACGTTTAAATGACCACTCTTAAATGTCTTAGACTTTTTGTTTTCTATTCCCCCCTAAAATAAGTTTTTCTTTTAACACAAAACTCAACTGAATCCATTGTTGCCCAGTTGGAACCAACTCATAGCTGATCTTCCAACGTATTTTTAGGAGGCTGTAAATTGCATGAGAGGAAATTGCCTATCTTTCTTCTGCTGAACAGCTAATTGAATTTGAACCACCAGAGAGATGCCACCTTTTGGTCAGCAGGATAACTCTTTAAGGACTACATCCCCAGAACTCCCTTTTCAATATAAGGAAGGTAGCTATTCTAGGTTTCAAGATTCTTTTTTGAGATTAAAAAAGAAAATACCCTACATCAAGAAAATAAAGATTCTTAACACTGGGCCAATTGGTAGCATCAATATGGATGGTGAAGAGATTGAGACAGTTAACAGTTTTAGTTTGCTTGGCTCTGCAGTCAGTGAACACTCTTGGTAGGAAATCAAGAGACTAATTGCATTGGGAAAGTCAGCTAGCTGTCAGGGACCTCTCCAGAGTATGGAAGAGCAATGACATCAGGCTTGAGACTAAGGTGCATCTGATGAGGGCTACAGTCTTAGCAATTACGTGCTATGCAACGGAGAGCTGGACAGTGACTAGGGATGATAGAAAGAGAACTGATGCATTTGAACTGTGGTGCTGGAGAAGAGTGTTGAATATTCCATAGACTGCTAGGAGAACAAATAGGTTTGTCCTGGAGAGGGTGAAGCCGGAATGCTCCTTGGAGTCAAGGATTCTGAAGCTTCATCTGACATATTTTGGGCATGTTGCAAGGAGGGACCAATCCTTGGAAAGGCACATCATGTTTGGGAGGATGGAGGGACAGTGCAGGTGAGGAAGACCCTCAATGAGGTGGATCGATTCAGTTACTGGGGTCCTGGGAGTTGGTGTGTTAGAGACAATGAGGTTGGCACAGGATAGAGCAGGGTTTAGGGCTCTCGTACCTAGGGTTGCAGTTAGTCCCAAGTGACTCGACGGCACATAACAACCACAGTATAGTTTGCTCCTATTTTTCCCTCAGTTGATTTCCAAGATCTTTTTATGAAATTTTTCATTTTGAAATATTCCTATAAGGTGAGTTATTTAAAAGTCTAACAAAAAAAGCATAATCTTAAAGTAGATCATAACTTACTGCCACTCGATGGGTTGCAGAGTAAAACTGTTCTCCAGGTTTTCATGGCCATGACCTTTTAGAAGCTTATCACCAAGCCGGCCTTCAGAGATTCCTCTAGGTAGGTTGGAATGACCAACCTTTTATTAGCCTAGCACCTAATGGCACTACATTGGAGCTATTTATACTCCTTGTTAAACTTTTTTGAAAGGACATTTTAAATAAAAATAAAGTTATGAATAATGTTGGTGCTAAGTGTGCTCAAATTAGCCAGGACTTCTAGTGACCCAGCACCTTCACACTGAGAAACGTGACCCTGCATCCTACCTCTAGCCAGGATTCTCTCCCTCAGCGCATCAAATGTATTTTGGAAAACACCTTAGATCAGGTTGAAGTATGCAACAATTTACAGACTGTCCATAATCTTGGTGCCCTAGGTATTTCTGTTTTTCCCGTTCATTACTCCGCTGATGGTCTGTTCATTCTCCTACCAAGGGTCGTTGATTCCTTTGCCTCTGGAGATTGGTCCTAATGTATCCTTTCTCCCACTCTCTCAATCACATATATGGATTATAAAGAATGCATTAAGGCAAAATTTATCCCACATTATTTTTAAATCTTTTATATCAACACAAAGTGTTCTCCTCCCCTTCCCTAATTTTATACACAGCTAAAACAATGCCTGTAGGTGTAATTTGATGCTCAGATCCTTTCTAAATGTTGATAATATTTCTTGTGTAAAAGGCAACTAGGATATGAGTTCCCAGACTTTAAAAGACAAATGTACAATGTGTATGTGTGACACAAATGTTTCAGGATATTGACAGTAAGTACCTTCAAGTTTCTCTAAACAGAATTCTGTTTCTTGAATACATTTAAAAAGAAGATTCTAAGTGCTTTCCAGTCAAAATTAGCTTCTAAATCTAGCAGATCAATATAAATTGTTTGAACTTGAACAAGATACATTTATAGAATACTGAATTATTCAGATTTAAAAGGGAGAAATTTGACAGTTCCTTATTAAGACAAGCTGATTGTCTTAATATGTAATGATTCTTTAAATGCATAATTCTTTAATTAATATCATAAATGAGACATGGATTTTTGAACCAAGCATATCTAGACTTGGTAACTGTATTATAACTATACATACTACTCATATCATTTTAGATATGTAACGTTGAATTGCCTATTGCAGTCTCTATCTCCCCGGGGTAAAATGGGGTTAGAAATAGTGCCTACTTAATTCTTGTGAGAATCTATGTGAATCTATATATCTTAAAAAATAGTAAAAAGAAAAAAAATAAACAAAAAACCCAGTCAACACAGAGTACCCAATGGCTGCTTTTCTTTTATCAAGTAAACATGTAAAGAATCAATGCTATTTTAAATCCCAAATAACTCAAAAAGAGTTATTTGCCTAACGAGTCATCTCAAATTTAATATGTAGTTCCCTTGAGGATAATGATTCTTATTTCTTGATGTTTCTCATTAAATGTTGGGGTTTTTAAATCCATATTTTGTAAGCCCCTTGTGCTGAAGTGTTTGGTTAATCACATTCTGAGCTCTGAGTTTGTTAATATTCTCTCTAAAGGCCCAGCTGAACATGGTTTGTTTTCTTGAAACAGATTTATTAAGACTATGAAGCGTATGTATTGATGCTTGGTAACATGAACATCTCTTTATTGGAATAATTACCGGAGAGTTAGGAATTGGAAATATTGATTACATTTATTTAGTCTTTTGATATGGACAAAAATATTAAAAGCCATCAAACACTAGCATTGCCCTCTGACAGCATCATTTAATTCTAGCTATAGGGAAAATTGTGACATAAATAAAAGCATCATGATTTATCTGTCTTAATTAGTATACTTTCTGCAGTGGGGAAAAAAATGCCCTCCCTAAGTCAGTGCATTAGCTAGACTAGCGGAAGAGGGCAAGTACATTTGCGGAAAGCAATGTGTCAGAGAGAAAAGTGTGTTTGCACAAGGTACTTGGTCAAAACAACAGTGAAATTGACTTTTCAGGAAAAGGTATTGTCATTACGTTTTAAAATATCTTTGTATCATGCTATGCATTTAAGTTGCCAGGTGCCATCCAATCTGCTTTGATTCACAGCCATCCTGTGCAATGAAACAAAACAAAACTTCACTTGATTCTGCGTCATCCTTACGATCTGTGCTGTGTTTAAGCCGACCTTTTTGAGGTTCTCCCCTTTGTTGTTTACATTCCAAGCATCGTGTCTGTTTTCAGGGACTGCCCCCTCCTCAGTTTTTCTATCTTCCTTATCCATTGTCCAACTCTTACATCTAGATTAGGAAATTGATGAAAATACACTGTTGGGTCAGTTGTACCTTGGTCTTTAAAGTGATTTCTTTACCTTTTAGCTATTTAAAGAGATCCTTGACAGTAGTAGATTTTTATGGCATTCACTGTAGTTTCAAATAAAATGATACTATGAAAATAACTCTGATGCTTTCTCTATCATGCTTTTGCTTATCTATTAGTTAGCACCCAAGTACTTAATTACGATGGATGGCATCAGGATATCTATATTTTCCTACCACTGCCCCTCAAGCCCTTTGTGTCAGACTGCCTTCCATTTCCCTTGATAATATCACAAGAAAGCTCTTTAGTCTGTAGATACTTCAAGCAATAATAGAAAATTCTCATTTTCAGATAAAAATTGAAGGGTCATTGAAATATAATTCAAAATTTCACATGCTCATTCAGTTCCTGACTTCTGCCAAGACTGTGGTGTCTTCGTTGACTCATGCACTTATGAGTGTTGGACAATGCATGTGGATTTAATTGGGACATTGGTGAAGAATGTTGAATACATGACACACTGTCAAAAAGCATTATTCTCTTAGAAGAAGTGTAATCAGAAGGCTCCTTAGAAGGAAAAGACAGCGAGGCTTTGCCTCATCTGCTTTGAGCTTGTTGTTTGGAAGGACCTGCCACTAGAGAAAGGCATCACACCTGGAAAAGATGAGGACCAGCAAAAAAATCAAAACCGTCAGTGAGATGGATGGACACCGTATCTGCAACACAACAAGGCTGAAGCAGAGCAGAGATGGTACGGGTGGTGAGGACCTGCAAGTGTTCCCTTCTGTGAATGTAGGTCTCTGTTAGCCACAGCTGCTTGGATGACACCTAACAATGACACCTTCCTGTCCCAGTTTGAGATTAACCAGATTATGGTGAAAAAGGAGCACAACATTTAAGTTTTACTCTCTTTGTTTCAATTTCTCATCTGCTCTCTAGCTGCTAATACTTGAGCATTTAAAGAGCAGGAATATGAACAAGATAGAAAAATGATTAGACAAAAAAGAAGCAGCATTTTAAGTAGCTAGTGCTGTTGTTTTTAGCCCTGAGCCCTTTGGATGACAGATTCTTGTATGCAAGCCTTTTCTGCCAGAGATCATGTCTGAGTGTTCCTTGTGGCACTAATCATTCCCGTTGCTTCATACCTACTAATTTCCTCCTAAACATGTGTTCTAGGGTCTACTCTACGCAACACTTTTTTTTTTTTTTTTTGGTAAGATCTCCTAGCTTCTCAAACAATAATCCTCCTGGGTGTGTTTCTTTCACGTATACGAAAGCCAGTTGTGTTTTTTATTTCCCACTTTGGCTCAAACTCAATTATTTGACTTTTTCCACTACAACTTTTTCATTTTCCTCTGTCATCAATGCCTTAGTCAATCTTTAAACTTTAGGTTTTTCCAGGCACCAAAATCTTTGTTCAAGAAATTAAAGACTGTTTTCCTCACAGTCTACCCTGGAAAATCCTCATCTGAGAGTGTTGTGCTGTTAAGTGCTGTCAAGTCATAGATGACTCATAGTGACCCTATGAACGAAAGACCTGAACACCTGTATAACTTTCATCGGTCTAAGAATATGAGTTTCTATAGTTCAGCATATATTCTGCTTTGAGCTGAGATGCTTGTATTTATTAATTATTATGTGGGAAACTCTCTTTGTTTGCAATTCATTAGAGATATGTTCATTTGGAATATGTAAAAGGAATGGGAACTTGGAGGAAAATAGTACTACCCCCTTCCAAGAAACTCAGACTCTGCAATCTCCTCTTGGAGCGTACTCTCTTTTCCTGAGTGGGTCCAGTGTTGCAGACAATGTGCTGTTGGATAATGATGAATTGACTCCAACTCATAGCAACCCCATGTGACAGAGTAGAACTGCTCATGGAGTTTTCCTGGCTATAAACTTTATAGACGAAGATTATCAGATTGTTCTCCTGTGGAGCCAGTGGGTGGTTTATAACCAACAACCATTCAGATTCAGTCAATGCTTGACCATTGTGTTGCTAGAATGGGCACCTATAATCTCTGTTTGGAATTCAGTTTGAAATCCTCCACTGAGATGAAGAGGAATCATATGTAATTTAGAAAGACAAAACATTTGTTCTAGTAAAAGGTGCACATCCATTCATTCATACAATATATTTTTAAATTCTACTACACACTTCATCCATAGGAGGATCCAGCTATACTTAGCTAAATAAAATAGATGTGAAAACTGTCCTCATGGGATGACGAGTTGTTTTTCTTCTTTTTACAAGTGCCACAAATAGCATAGTCTTTGGAGCCATACACTTAATTAATGCCAATAAAATAAAACCTCCTTTGTTCTTACTGTGATATGTTAGATTTCATCTGTGTTTTAGAGATGTGATCCTTTCATTTTCATGGCCATTAACACCATATTAAGATGTTTAATTGATTATGCAAACGTGTTTGACTGTCTGGATCACAACAAACTGTGGTTGACTCTGAGGAGAATGGGAATTCCAGGACCCTTGATCATTCTAATGCAAAACCTATACTTGACCAGGAGGCAGTCATCAGAACAGAACAAGTAAACACTGCATGGTTCAAAATTGGGAAGGGTGTATGCCAGGGATGTGTCTTATCTCCATACCTTTTCAACCTGTATGCAGAATAGATTACCCGAGAGGCTGGGCTCTATGCTGAGAAGTGTGGCATCAGGATTGGAGGAAGATTCATCAATGATCTATGTTATGCAGATGACACAACCCTGTTTGCTGAAACTGAGAAGGACCTGAAGTGCTTGCTGCAGAAAGTCAAGGACTGCAGCCTTCAATATGGATTGAGGCTCAATATCAAGAAGACAAAATTTCTCACCACTAGGCCAATTGGCAGCTTCAGGATAGATGGTAAAGAGATTGAGATTGTTCACAACTTTAGTCTGCTTGGCTCCACAGTCAACACTCTTGGAACCATTAGCCAGGAAATTAAAAGACGTATTGCGATGGGAAAGTCTGCTGTTAGGGACCTCTCCAAAGTACTGAAGAGCAGTGGTGTCTCTCTGGAGACTAAGGTGCGTCTGATATAGGCCGTGGTCGTTGCGCCTTTGAGCTGTGGGGCTGGAGAAGAGTATTGAATATACCATGGACTGCTAAGAAAACAGACTGGAGAGGTTTAAACCAGGCTGCTCCTTGGAGGCAAGGATTCTGAAGCTTTGGCTGACATAATTTGGACATGTTGCAAGGAGGGACCAGTCCTTGGAGAAGGATGTCATTTATTGGGAGAGTGGAAGGACAGCACAGGAGAGGAAGACCCTCTATGAGGCGGATTGATTCAGTGACTGGGTAATGGGGGGTAGGTGTGTCAGAGAAAATATGATTGGCACAGGATAGAGCAGGGTTTAGGGCTGTTGTACATTGGGTGATATGAGTTGCAGGCAACTCAACAGCACCTAACAACAACAGTAACGACTATATTGTGGTAGTATATTTAGATATTACCATCTATCAGTGGAGGCTTGCACTTTGCTATGATGATGAATAAATTAAAGTGGAACATTCAGACTAAAAGAAACTAGAATAAAATCCTGGCAACTTACTTCCAAAAATCAGACACAAAAAGCAAACAAACATCTCCATGGATCACAATAGTCTAATTCACAGTTGATCATGGGATGGCATTGACCTAGGTAGTCTATTATTTCTTTGTATATGGTGTTGCTATAAGTGAGGGGCCAGCTTTATGATAGCTAATAAGGGCAAGAATTTGCAAATTTACAACTTTATCTAAAATTACCATTGAGTTCCTGCTTCATATAGCAGTTCTGGTTGGGCATGTCCTCTCGTCTATTTCATATGTAGCTCCAGCAGAGTTTTACAACTTAGTGCACTAATCCCGTGTCTATGTCCTAATCTGTACCACTATCACTTGGCTGTTTAAGTCGCCTGTTTTCTTTGATTCCTTCTAAATTCTTATCTTTTGCATTTCTAATACCCACTTCACCTCAAGTCATTCTCCTGCCTCTTTAAATGGTCTTGATTTTTCTCAAGCATGATCACACATCACATTTTATTGAGTTTTAAATCCACTTTTATTTTTTCAGTGGGTGAAATTTTGTAGTGTTGTTCTTAGGGGCCATCAAATCAACTCCAACCCAAAGTGACTCAATGTGCACGAAAAGGAAGCACTGCTTGGCCCTGTGCCACCTTCAAATGTGCTGAGCTTAAACCCATTGTTGCAGTCACTATGTCAATCCATCTTGTTGAAAGTCTCTGCTTTACAAACACCATGATGCCTTTCTTCAGGGACTTGGCCTCTTCACCAGCACTACAATTTAAACAAAATGACTATTATAATGCATTATTCTTTCATCATGATTATGCATTATCCAGTGTACTTGCATCTGAGGTAATTGAAAATACCATAGTTTGGGTCAGGCACACCTTAGTCCCCAAAGTGACATCTTTGTTCTTTAACACTTAGGAGATCCTTTGCGGCAAATATTCCTGTTGCAATACATCATCATTTCATGTCATGCTTCCATAAGAATTCTTTATAAATTCAAATAAAATTTGAATAACTATAACCTTTTCTTCATTTACTATAATGTTATTTGGTCAGGTTATGGGGACTTTTTATAAAGATATTAATGTATGAATTGGTATGAAATGGAAAGTAATGTCCACATAGTTTTCCGTAACTCTCAGCTAAAAGAGTGGTAGACAGAAATTACCCTTCTGGTGATAGGCCTGGTGGTCTGCTTCTGACAGGTCACACCTTCACAACTCTACAAGACAATTCTACCCTGTGCACATGTGGGTACTGTGAGTCAGAATTAACTCCGTGATAGCTTACCACATCAACACCAGTATAACAAGTGAAGGATGAATTGTTGCTCATTTACTTCCTTTTATTTGTTTGCTACTCGTTACCGAATGCAAGGGGTTCTTTGCATAGCCGATTGCCAATAACACAGATGGATTGCAATATCCAAAGCACTTTATTGCAGATCTGGGAGGACAGAGTGAAGCTTCTCAGAAACTGCCTCCTTGTCTAAGAGTCGTCATTAGTTTTTATACTTGAGCTAAGTGTTATAGTTCCTACTAAACTAACAGCTTATGATATAGTTTACATATGATCTGCAAAGAGATAAATGCTGATTAAATTATATATAACCGTAACAAACATTTTCAAAGAGATAAGTGCTAATCCAGACAAGAACTACATAAAAGTGAGAAAAGAACAGTTTCAAAGAGGTGAATATTAATCCAAGAAATATGTGTTTTCTTCCCTTGTAAACAAACATTTAAAGTCCTTTACATGGCAAAAGATAAAAAAAAATAGAGTTCTAGAGAGGGACATCATGCTTGGAAGGTTGGAGGGACAGCGCAAGAGAGGCAGACCCTCAATGAGATGGACTGACTTAGTGTCTAAGGTAATGGGGGTAGGTGTGTCAGAGACAGTAAGGTTGGGACAGGATAGAGCAAGGTTCAGAGCTGTTGTACACAGGGTCACTATGAGTTGTAAGTGACTCAATGACACTTAACAGTAACAGGGAAAAAAAAGTAGTTTTGCAGGCTGAAGGCAATTGATGTCAGCTTTACAACTATAGCATATGTTTGAACAATCCCAAATTCATCAATACATCCTTCACAATCCTCTAAGACAGTTCTACCCTGTACCATGGGGATACTATGAGTCAGAATTGACCCCAAGCTGCCAGCTTACCACATCAACACCAGTATAACAAGTACAGGATAAATTGTTGGTCATTTACTTCCTTTTGTTTGTTTGCCACTGAGAGATACGCCACAATTTGGCAAGCTCTGTGTGTTGTAACATTAACGATGATCCAATGAGTGAGATGAGATGGAAGCATCCCAATTGTCAGCCCTATTCTCAAAGCAGGGTTCTGAAGCCTTTTGTTTGTGAAGGTTGAAATAAATATTCTTCTCTTATTCCAGATATCAACAAACAACAAGCAAAAGCCAAATCTTTTCTAACAATCCTCTTAAATGTCTCAGATCAGGACTGTCAGCTGAGCCTATTGTTGCTTAGAGATTTAGGGGCTTCAGGGGAGAGTCCAAGAGAAGAAACACTGTCTGCTTTAACAGCCCTGACTTGAAAAAAAATCTCTCTCAGCTACCTCATGAGCAAGAGCATCTGCCAAGGGAAGAGACAAAGGGGTGTCAGAACAGAGCCATCCGTCAGAAAATGACTTGAGGGAAAAGGCATTCATAGTTAGAGAAAGAAGATAATTGAAATCCATAGAACGAAGACTGGGACAGCCGTTCTATATGCTAACGGAGATAACAGGGCTCAATGGGGAGCTGCTGGAAGTCAAAGGCACTCAGCATTCCATATCCACAGAACGTGCTGTTTTGTTTGTTTGTTTGCTTACTTTAAAACTTATCCTGTGACAGCTCAGGGATGATCACTTCAATCTATTCTTTTTTATTTCAGATACATGTAGCCTTTCTGCCCAAGAGAGTGAAAGACAGTCCATGGCTTCAAGCAGAGCTGAAGACACTGTGGCAACAAATCAGAGACTCCCAGGCCATTTACAAAAGGTATGAGACAGGGATGGATGCAAACCCACCATAATGCTCATCTCATTGATGATTCCCCTGCTCCCAGTGTCTCTTACTTTTACAGTAAGGGTAACTCCAGCTACTGGTTCTAAGTATTATCGTTTAGAAAATGGACAGTAGGTTTGCTGTTAAACAGATGGAGTCTCCAGTTAGTGGCCCCCTTATCAGTGACAACTTTAGCTCTTCTATCAGTAAAGTAAGAATCTCTAAAACAACTATGAGATACCATCTCACCCCAGTCAGAATAGCAAAATTTAAGAGCAAGCAACAAATGCTGGCGAGGTTGTGGAGGAACTGAAACCCTTATTCATTGTTGTTAGAAGTGTAAAATGTGGAAGCTGTGGAAAACTGTGGAAAGTGGTGTGCATGTTCTCAAAAAGTTGCAAATAAAGATACCATTTGACCCAGGAATTCCACTACTGGGAATATACTCTAAAGAGACCATAACCACCATCTAAGTAGATATATGCACACCCATGTTTACAGTGGTTTTGTTCACAATAGCAAGGAGTTAGAAACAACCCAAGTGCCCATCAACAAACAAATGGATAGAGAAACTGTGGTATATTCACACAATGGAATACTACGCTGCATTGAAAAACAAAATGGAATACTATGCTGCATTGAAAAACAAGGAATTCATGCAACATTTTTCAAAATGGGTGACCCTGGAGGACATTATGCTGAGTGAAGTATCTCAATCACAAAAAGACAAATACTGCATGGTGCCACTGTTGTAGAATGGGACTGACATCAGGGTTGGAGTAAGACTGAGAAAAATTGGATAAATTATGTATACTGCATATACTACATTGAAACAGATGAGGGAGAGAACAGTTTAAAAGCTATATATGATAGGGTATCATGGTTATCACAAGAGTCCAGAATTAAGGTTGCATAGTGGAGTGCACTTGAGGTGGAGGGCAGGGGCATTGTATTCCAATGAAGGAGTTTTGCTTTTGCTTTTCGAAGAGAGGAGTGAACTGGGGGGGCAGGGGGGAGGGGACAGGGAGAAAAGTGCAAAAATGAATGAATGGAAATGCAAAATCTCTGTAAATGTTCATTAAAATTAATAAATAAAATTTTTAAAAAGTATCTCTGGTAACACAATGATTAAGAGTTCACAGCTAACCCCGGGGTTGGTGGTTAGAACCCATTAATCTCTTGATAGGAGAATGATTTAATAATCTGTGTTTACTAAGATCTCCAGTGTATGGACCCAACTGAGCAGGTCTATATTGTCACGTAGGGTCGCTCTGACTCAGAATCAACTAACCGTCATGACTGATCACTGATTGTTTTCTTTAAAATCCACTTTGCCGAGGCTTTAAAAGAGCAATGTGCTCTTATACTAGGGACTGTTGTATCTTTATTTACAACAATAAGCAGAAGTGAAAAAAGAAGTACCAATTAACATAAAAATTATTCTCTTCACCATTGAGTAGGAGCTGACTCATAGTTGACCTTCCAGAAGGTTTTCAGTGGCTATAAATTTCAAGGGGGGGATTTCACTTGGAGAGGTTGTTCTCCTTTTACTAGGAAAGCAATAACTAGTGGATTTGAGCCACCTGACTTTGGGGGTTGGCAGCACACATAGGCCATCAGAACAACAACATGTTTTTGTTGGGTGCCGTTGAGTAAGAACTGGCTCAGAGCTGATGCCTTTGGGATCGCTGCACAGTTTCTCATCACTAGACCACCAGAGATTCCCCCTAACATGTGGTAGGTTGTTTGATTTTTAAGAAATGATCATACAAATACCTAAGTCATAAGGAGAAATCATGTCCCGAGCGATACCTGCTACACAGGTGAATCTTAAAACTGTTGTGCTGAGTGAAATATAAATCACATGCACACATAAACATCGTGTAATCTCTTACATGAAATAAGAATATACACAGAAACCAAATTCATTATTGGTTATTAAGCATGGGAGGGAGATGTGGTAGTTTAATGGTAAGGAATTGCACTGCTAAACCCAAAAGTATGAGTTTTGAATCCTGCAGCTGCTCCCACGAGAAAGATGGGCAGTCCTCCTTCGGTGACGTTTACTAACTCTGAAAACTTGCTGGAGGTTCAGCTATGGGCTGGTTCTGACTGGATGGTGCACAAGAAGAAGAAAACACCATTGCTTAGAGTACACTGACTTCTTTGTCACTGATGGTGAAATAAGCTGTTGTTGTTATGTGCCGTCAAGTAGCCTTTAACTCATAGCGACCCTATGTACAACAGCCCTAAACCCTGCTCTATGCCTTGCCAATCTTATTGTCTCCAACACAACGACCCTCATTACCCCTGTCACTGAAATCTCATCAAGGGTCTTCCTCTCCTGCGCTGTCCTGACACCCTTGCAAGCATGACGTCCCTCTCCAAGGACTGATCTCACCTTGCAAATTGTCCAAAGTATGTCAGATGGAGCTTCAGAATCCTTGCCTCCAAGGAACAGCCTGGTTTAACCCTCTCCAGTATGAAGCTGTTCATTTTCTTAGCAGTCCATGGTATATTCAACACTCTTCTCAACACCACAGCTCAAAGGCATCAACTTTCCTTGGGAATAAACTGGTGGGCTCTATGAGGAGAAATGTGGGGTCAAGATTGGTGGGCGATTTATCAACAACTTGCGTTATGCGGATGACACAACCCTGCTTGTTGAAACTGAAGAGGACCTGAAGCGCCTGCTGCAGAGTGTCAAGGACTGCAGCCTACAATATGGATTGAGGCTCAATGTCAAGAAGACAAAGATTCTCACCACTGGACCAATTGGCAGCATCAGGATGGATGGTGAAGAGATTGAGATTGTACACAACTTTAGTTTGCTTGGCTCCACAGTCAACATTCTTGGCACCAGCAGCCAGGAAATTAAAAGGCACATTGTGATGGGAAAGTCTGCTGTTAGGGACCTCTCCAAAGTACTGAAGAGCAATGGTGTCTCTCTGGAGACTAAGGTGCGTCTGATACAGGCCATGGTCTTCGCAATCACTTGTTATGCATCGGAGAGTTGGACAAGGACCAAGGAGGATACAAGGAGAATTGATGCCTTTGAGCTGTGGTGCTGGAGAAGAGTATTGAGAATACCATGGACTGCTAGGAAAACAAACATTTGTCCTGGAAAGGGTTAAACCGGGCTGCTCCTTGGAGGCAAGGATTCTGAGGCTCCATCTAACATACTTTGGACATGTTGTGAGGAGAGACCAGTCCTTGGAGAAGGACATCATGCTTGGGAGGGTGGAGGGACAGTGCAGGAGGGGAAGGCCCTCTATGAGGTGGATTGATTCAGTGACTGGGATAATCGGGATGGGAGTGTCAGAGACAGTGCGATTGGCATGGGACGGAGAAGAGTTTAGGGCTGTTGCACATAGGGTCACTATGAGTCGCAAGGGACTCGACGGCACATAACAACAACAACAACAACAACATATTAAATGAAGAAACAAGCAGACAATAAAAATAACCAACAACAAAACAAATTACATTTATGCCACAGTGGTTAAATGTTAGGCTGCTAACCTAGAGGTTGGCATCTGAACCCTCTCGTTCTGCAAGTCTAAAAGATACTACAATGTGTTTCCATAAAAGTTTCCTTACCATAGCACAAGTCTACTATGTCCAATAGGGTCACAGTGAGTAAAAAATCAACTGGATAGCAATGAGTTGGGTTGGGTTTTGGGTGTTTTGTGTGTTTTTTTTAAAATAATTTTTTTTAAATTTGTGATTTTAAGGGAAGTTTACAGAAAAGTTGGATTTTCATTCATTCATTGTTGCACATTTCCCTCTTTCACCCTCCCTTCCCCTACCCCCAGTGGGTTATATACCATGATTTGTGAGCTTAACTACATAGAATTGTAAATATTCTAAAGCAACTGTAAAGGCTATAATCTTATTAATGTAGATATCTTTCTTTGTAGTATACCAAAAATCCCAAGCACAATCAAACACCTCCCAACTTCAGCCTTTATTACAGAGTCCACTCATTGGAAATTCTTACATGCATTGAGTGTCTTTAGATATGCCCTCAGCATTATCGACATGACTTCTTTTGAAGTTTCTGCTAGTTTCAGATAAGACAATCGTGAAAATCTGAGCCACTTCTGATAGGTTTAATTTAATGAAAACAAAACTCTCTGACACTGGCAAGTTATAGTTCAATTTTTCAGTGAACAATCAGTTCTCAGAACTTTGCACTTTCCATTGTTAACACAGGTCTATGAACTTCTTCTTTTTTGTCTTATATTGTTCCAGAGCGGACACATGACTGTAAGTGTAAGCTTTAGGTAAATGACCATGTAAGCCTTCAAATTAATAAAGATGTCCTCAAATACATAAATATTCATATACATTAAATTCAAGAAGTTCAATTCAGCTTCTGATTTCTGTAAGTAATTATTTCTTGAAAGTAAATTTAGTGTTGTTGTGTACCATTGACTCATAACCAATCCATAGCTGACCCTCAAATAGGTTTTAAGAAGCACTTAATTGCACAGGAGGAGATTGCCTATTCCTGTTGTAGCTCAAATAAATTGTTTTAGTCTTCAATTAATTCATGTTCCATGTCCTAAATGTCTATCCCTAATAGAAGAAATGAACATACCTAACTCAAACTTTTGTGTAGACAGTAAATAAATTCTAACTTTGATGTGGATAGTAACAAAACATTCATTATAATCCTGAACAAGGTTCAATTTTAACACTGATTTATGTACTTTATTCAGATTCTGAATCCAAGCATTAGAATGAGAGGGCTTCCCAACCCAGATTTATGATGTGGAGCAGAGGCTGGGTGAAAGCTGACACTGACAAAGATGATTTTATACTGTTAACATTTCATATGAACCTGGACAACATTTTTCTCATCTTTTCATGCATAGCAATCAGAAGTCCTATTTATTAAAGTAACTATGGTGTCACTCTGGAGACTAAGGTCCATATGATACAGGCCATGGTTTTTGCAATCGCTTGTTATGTGTCAGAGAGTTGGACAATGACTAGGAAGGATAGAAGGAGAATCGATGCCTTTGAGCTGTGGTGCTGGAGAAGAGTATTGAATGTACCATAGACTGCCAAGAAAACAAACAGATTCATCCTAGAGAGGGTTAAACCAGACTGCTCCTTGAGGCAAGGATCCTGGGGTTTTGTCTGACATACTTTGGACATGTTGTAAGGAGGGACCGGTCCTTGGAGAGGGACATCATGCTTGGAAGCATGGAGGGACAGCACAAGAGAAGACCCTCTATGAGGTGGATTGATTCAGCGACTGGGGTAATCAGGTTGGGTGTGTCAGAGGCAGTGTGATTGGCACAGAATAGAGCAGGGTTTAAGGATGTTGTACATAGGGTTGCTATGAGTCGCAAGCAACTCGACGGAACAATGGGAGTCCCAGAGCACTTAATTGTACTCACATTAATCCTATTCTTGGACCAGGAGGTTCTTGTGCAAACAGAGCAGGGGAAAACTGTATGGTTTAAAATTAAGAAGGGAAAGTGTCAGGTTCGTATTCTCTCTCTATACCTATTCAATATGTACGCTGAGCAAATTATTCAACAAGCTGGACTCTATGAAGAGGAAGGTGGCATCAGGATCAGAGGTAGACTCATCAGTAATTTGCACTATGTTGATGACACAATCTTGCTTGCTGAAAGTCAAGAAGACTTGAAGCACTTCTTGCAGAAGATCAAAGACTACAGCCTTCAATATGGATTGCCTCTCCATGTCAAGAAAACAAAGATTCTTACCACTGGAACAATAGGCAAGATCATGATGGATGGAGAAGAGATTGAAACTGTCAACAACTTCATCTTATTCGAATCCACAATTAATATCCTTGGTACCATCAGTCAGGAAATAAAAAGACTCATTGTTGGGAAAATCTGCAGTTAGGAACCTCTCCAAATTTTCAAGGAGTATTGCTGTCAGTTTGACGACTAAGGTGCATCTGATTCAGGGTATCATTTTCCAATTACTTGCTGTGCATCTGAGAGCTGGGCAATGAATAAGTATGACAGAAGAATTGATGACTTTGAGCTGTGGTATTGGAGAAAAGCACTGACCATGCCATGGATGGCCAAAAGAACAAACAAATATGTCTTGGAGGGGGTGCAGCCAGGGTGCTCTTTGGAGGCAAGGGTGATGAGGCTTCACCTAGGTACCTTTTTTTTTTTAAATGTTTTATTTATTTTTTTTCCTATAATTATATTTTATTAATTTTCATAAACATTTACAGAGATTTTGGGCTTCCACTCATTCATTGTTGCACTATTCTCTCTACCCTCCTCCCAGTTTGTTCTTGTCCAAATGCCCCTGTGCTTGTCAAAGCCAGTTCTGATTAATCTTCTTTGTCAGTGTGTCCTTTGCCATTCCCTATCACTCCTCCCTGAGAGAGACTTCACTCTGAGTCATAAGGAAAAGGGGATGGCGTATTCTCTTAGCTACTTCCTGCTGAAAAGGGACGCTGTGGGTTTCAGGGTGAAGATCTTCTCTCACTACTCTAAAGGGCCCCTTTGGCAGTAGGAAACACATAGACTATTATGGAGATTGATTTTGGAATTTAGATGCACTCTTATTGATTGTGCTTGGCTGTAAATGTTCATATCCTTGAAGATGTATCATGGGGGTGTTGCAACCTAGAAGACACAAATTTGACTAACAAGTTATAAGTACATGAGTCCAAAAATTATGGAAAAGTAAAAGAAAAGATTCTTTCATTGTTTTACAAACCCTCCCCCAGGTCCCCTCCACCATGTAGCCCTCGCTCTAGTCTCCACCTAGGTACTTTTAGGCATGTTGCTAGGAAGGCTATTCCTTGGAAAAAAACATGATGCATGGAAGGGTGGAGTATCAACAAAGGAGAGGAAGACCCTCAACCAGGTGAACTGACATGGTTACTACCTCAGTGGGCTTTAGTGTGTCAGGAAGTGAGGATGATATGAGATAGGACAAGGTTCTGATCTGTTGCTTATAGGATCACTGAGTCATACTTGACTCAACAGTACCAAATTACAGTAACCAGAAGACTTATTTGTTATTAGAGGTGCAATACTTATCTGTTAATTTGTTGTATTTGGAGAATGATTAGCATATTGCTAATTATAGCTTAAGTGTATTCTTGCTTGTCTACCATTGTTCTTTTTATGCAGCATTTGTCTGTCAGTTTGCTGTACTGAAGTAGCTTGTGGATTGCTATGATGCAGAAAGCTATTCCACTAGTGTGTCAAATGTTAGAAAGCTCATCCATGGTGGACAAATTTTAGTTGAGTTCCCAGATTAAGATAGATGAGGAAGCAGGTTTGGCTGTCCACTGCTTAAGTAGCAAGTCTCTGAACAACAGAGGAATATAGATAGGTATGTTATCTGAGGTAGAGCCTAGTTTTAGAGTCAGTTAAAATGAGGAGATAAAAGTACAAACATCCTTTAGTACTTTTAACATGGAATGTATACAGGATGAATGTTGAAAAACTAGAAGTTGTGAAAAATGAAATGGAATGCATGAACATCGATATTAAAGATCATAACTAGATGAATTGACACAGTGACTGCTTTCAACCAGGATACATCTTACATCAGTCTTACTTAATTAGAAAAATATAGAAACTAGTATCCTATCCTATCCTATCCTATCCTATCCTATCCTATCCTATCCTATCCTATCCTATCCTTGCTCCATCTCATATACCATGGACATGTGCTAGAAGAGATTATTCCTTGAAAAGGGACATCATACTTTTAAAGGTTGAAGGGTGGTCAAAGAGAGGAAGACCCTCAATCAGATATGTTTACTGATGGAAACATACCTATCTTTTCAGAGATTCTGAGGATCACACAGGGTAGCTCAGGGTTCAGATCTGTTGTTCATAGGATTGTTGTTCATGAGTTGTACTTGACTCTACAGCACCTAACAACAATAACATAATTATACATAGGGGAAAAGAACACTGAACAACCAAACTGAGAGAAAGATATAATTTGTGATGATTGTTGTTGTTGTGTACTATAGAGGTGGAACTGACCGATAGCTGACACACTGGTGGGTTTTCAGAGGCAGTGAATAGCATGGGAGGAGATTGTTCATCCTTCATCCATGGTATAGCTAGTGGCCTTGAACTGTATGCCTTTAGGATTGCAGTGTAGCTTCTTGCCCCCAGGCCAACACGGCTCCCTATAGTTTATGGAGTCATGAGCATTTAATGTTAACTTAAGACTCCATTCATAATTCTGCATTTCTGGGCTGAGGACTCTGGTCAGAGACGGATTCCATGGGAGCAGGGTTCAGTAGAATGTTTCCGTTTACTTATTGAAGATTAAAGTGAACGTGGTGGCTTGGCAGTACCAATGCAAAGATAAATGATTTGCATCTGCTAGCTGCTATGTGGGGTAAAGATGGGCAGTCTCTTCTCTTGTGAGTTATTGCCTCTGAAAACCCACTGGTGGATTAGCTGTGGGTTGGTTATGATTTGATCGTATTCAACATCAACAAAAACAACAGTGACCTAGGAGAACTGGC
Organism: Elephantulus edwardii; assembly: GCF_000299155.1. NCBI lineage: Eukaryota > Metazoa > Chordata > Mammalia > Macroscelidea > Macroscelididae > Elephantulus > Elephantulus edwardii. The sequence goes on along the minus strand of NW_006399764.1, from coordinate 6,733,397 downwards.
CTTGGGATGCACATGGACTTAGAGGACAAGTAGTATGCAAAAAGGATACCTCTGGAAGGTAAACTAAAAATGGGAAGAGTCAGGAGATGAGAAGCATTGTTAATAATGTTAAAAGCCTGATCAGATGCTTTCTTTCATAAAACTGTGAGATTTTAAGAAAGAAAGAAGAATTTTGGTATCTGTAGTATAGAACTTGATATTTGGATATGCTCAAATAAATAGATATCTTCTATTTCTATTTAAATATTCATATTTAATGTATTTCTTGGCTTTCTAAATATCTGGATATTTTCAACATACAGAAATCTTAGGAGAATGTGATGGCTGGCCTTACATATTTATAGGCTTCCCTGGGAAAATCTGCTATCAAGAACCACTCTAAAATGAGAAAGAGATTAGTTTAAAGACTAAAGTGCTCCTGAGCCAAGCCATGGTATCTTCAATTGCTTCCTACGCATCTGAGACCTAGACAACAAATAAGAATGAAAGAAGAAGAATCTATGTCTTTGAATTGTGGTGCTGGAGAAAAATACTGACTATCCCATGGACTGTCAAAATCAAACAAATCTGCCTTGGAGGAAGTCCAACCAGGGTGCTTCTTAGATGCAAGGAGAGTGCAATTTTATCTCACATACTTTAGGCATGTGAGAAAAGGCCAGCCCTTGGATAAAGACCTCATGCTGGAGAAGATGAAGGGTCAGAGAAAGGGAGGGAGACTCTCTTTAAGAAGGATTAACATAGTGATTGTAACAATGGGCTGGAGCATGTTGGAGATTGTGAGGTTGTTGCAGGATAGAATAAGGACGAAGTTCCAGTCTTTTGTTCCTAAGTTCTCTCAGTCATTGTCAAATCAATAGCAACAACAGTAGAATGAAAGTGTATTTGATTGATTTAGCCCAAAGGATCCAGAAAACAAATGTAGGAGTAACATATGAAACAAAGATAGTCTGAATGGCTAAGAGGAAAAACCCTGATAGTCCAAAATTTCAAACAATGAAATGATAGAAAGTGTTTCCTTGTCAATGACTGTGCTCGATCTATTGCTGGTCATCCATCTATCAGGTTGACAGTAGACGATTTCTGCTTGGAGTTGTATACTTTCGAGTTGGATAATTGTTCATATTCTCTATGTAATTAAATTCAACAATTTTTAACATTTCATTTCAAAGAATCTCTGATCTCTACAAATCATGAGCATACTTACTGAGAGTGGGTACTTGGAAGTCTGAAGCTGAAGATTAAGTATCCAAGGAATTACTTCCTAAACCAAGCCACTCTCTGTCCTGCTTCAGATGAAGGTCTCAAATAGTGAGAAATGTAGAGCAAAAGAGGAAGATTGTGGATCCTCTGTCCATCGACGAGGTAAAGGTAATCTTACAGTGTCTCTGGATGCTTAACTTTTGTAATTTATTTTAAAATACCATATTTATTTTAGTTGTAATTCCACTAGACATTCAAATCATTTTCACCTATCCAAACATATTGTTCAGTGAGTCATCAGACATCTGTAGCAAGTAAACATACAGTGTATTTTTAGAGTAGCAAATATGTGTGTATGCATTTATAGTGCAAGCAAAATTAAACCCTATCTGGGGGGGAAAAAGGCTATTTCAGTCCTGACTACTGTTGTGCCATGTTCATCTTGAGAGCCTACGTTACCATGCTACAATTTTCGGATCACTTCCCACCTTTAAATGCCATATTTAATGGGAAATTGTCCTTTTTATTCTGTATACTATTTTGCAAGACCAGCCCTCTGCTATGAATCTTGAATGCTATTAAGCTCTATTTATGACTTTAATAGCTTTGCATTAATGAAAAAAAAAATCAGATACTCTTTATATACCCACCTCAGGGGTTCATCTAGGAGACGTTCTATCAATGTGAAAGAGTCAAATTGATTTCTGTTAAAGATAAGAAAGTAGTGAAAAGGCTTAAATTGCATGTGGATAATTAAATGGCTTGTTTTATCACAAATATTCACTGCACATGCTTTCCACTTAGTTCTTTCTAATAGATGATGCCTACTCTTTCTAGAACTCAAATTCTGATGTGTAAACTCTTGGGAAGGAATGAAAGAGATGCCTGATATGTTGGTCACAGGAGAACAGACATTATACCTTCAGTTTGATTTGAGAGGGTCAGTGCCATTCGGATAAATGTGTCCTGGTAGAATAGTGATTAAAATCCTGGATATTCACCATTAAGTCAGTTGTCAGAGCCCACCAACCCACTCCTGGGTGAATAAACTAGTAGTCTGCTTCTGTAAAGACTTACCACCTAGCAAAGCCTATGGACAATTCTACTCTGTTCTGTCGAGATTCTATGAGTCAACTGATTGACTTCAAGGCAGTGGGTTTGCATCTTTGCTCTTGGAGTTACTGAATCCATAATTTAGGTCGTAATCATTGGCTCCGTAAAAATAAGACAAAGTGGATGAGACTAAGTTTCTGGCATGGAATTGTATGTATTTTTTTCCTTCTCCCATTTTAAGGACCAGGGATTTTCAGACTATCAACTTTTACAGAATCTGCCCATGCAAACTCTTCAAAAATAGTCTGTTTCATTTATTTTCAAAACACTTTCATTTCAATAGGTTTCCATGAAGTGAAAACATTTACTACAAATGGATGAGTTTCATTAGGGGTGCCTTTAGCAGTGTCCTAAATGAATAGTCAAAGTAAAAGCCTTGCAGAGATAGAGCCACCAAGTAACCCTTTTTTTTAAAAAAAATTAAAAAAAAGGGTAGATGTACTAAATTTTAAAGCCTAGCTTTATTCAGCAAATTGGATAGTATCCCAGTTATTTTGTTAAGAATAAGAGTGCTTCAGGAAAGGGAGAGACAGAGTTTGGAGTAGTGTCAGCTAAATTCAGTATGGCCAGATGAGGTCCACTTGGATAAGTCAGACGACTGTGAACAGGACAGATCACTGTGAAACTGGCCCAGATACGGGTAGTAATGGAGTGGCCAACGTGGTATCAGCATGATCAAAGTGCTTAGGGCAAGAGAGAAAATGCAAGAGAAACATAAACTAATGACTCAAACACAGAATTGCCAGATGAAACAAAAGCCAACTACAGGCAGGGAATGGGATGGATGCCTGAGGTTAAGCAAAGAGACATGGTTGCCAGACTCATGAAGTTAGAAAGGAGATTTAGAGAAACAAACAAACAAAACAGTCAGGCAAATGGCAGTTTATTTTTATTTAAATGTAAGCAGTCATTGCCATCAATGACTAAAATGAATTACTGTCATCAGTTCCTCTGTAGGTCGTTGTGGTGGTTGTCCTTATGTACCTTGAGTAGCCTGAGACTCATAGTGACCCTATGTACAACTGCCCTAAACCCTGCTCTGACACATCTACCCCTATTACCCCAGCCACTAAATTAATCCATCTCATTGAGGGTCTTCCTCTCCTGCACTGTCCCTCCACTCTCCCAAGCATGATGTCTGTCTCCAAGAACTCATCCCTCCTTGCAACTCCTTCCAAAGTATGTCAGACAAAGCTTTAGACTCCTTGCCTCCAAGGAGCAGCCTGGCTTCACCCTCTCCAGGAAGAACCTGTTTGTTCTCCTAGCAGTCCATGGTATATCCAATACTCTTCTCCAGCACCACAGCTCAAAGACATCAATTCTGCTTCTAATATCTCTAGTCATTGACACTTAATTTTGGGTACATCCTATATAGCTGTTAACTGATAAGCAATTTTCTAAGTGAAAAGAAACCCTATGTATGTATTCTTACAAGTAAGAAAATATTAATAGAGTCATTCATTTGAATAATAATCAAATCAGAGATGAATGGAAGGAGTACCATAGGAGATTGTGGGAATAGGGTGAAGGAAATGAGAGCAGATAAGAAGATTTATAAAATTGAACCATGGGCTGATTGGTGGCATCATGATAGACGGTGAAGAGATTGAGATTGTTAACGGCTTCAGTTTGCTTGGCTCCACAATCAACAACACTCTTGGTACCAGCAGTCAGGAAATCAAGAGATTAATTTACATTGGGAAAGTCTGTTCTCAAGGACCTCTCCAGACCACTGAAGAACAAAAACCTCAATCTGGAGCCTAAGGTGCGACTGATCCAGGCTATAGTCTTCACAACTACTTGTTATGCACCAGAAAGCTGGGCAATGATTAGGGATGATAGGAGAATTGATGGCTATGAACTGTGATGTTGGAGAATAGTATTAAATATACCATGGACTGCCAGGAGAACAAAGAGGTTTGTCCTAAAAGGGTCGGGCTGCTCCTTGAAGGAAAGGATTCTTAGGCTTTGTCTGACTTACTTTGGACATGTTGCAAGGAGGGATCAGTCCTTGGAGAGGGACATCATGCTTGAAAGGGTAAAGGGACAGTGCAAGAGAGGAAGACCCTTGATGAGATGGATAGATTCAGTGACTGGGATAATAAGGGTAGGTGTGTCAGAGACAATAAGGTTGGCACAAGATAGAACAGGGTGCAGGGCTGTTTTACATAGGGTTGCTATGACTTACAAGTGACTCAACAGCACATAACAACAACAACAATGATTATGTATAATATGAGGTTAACATGACATGTAATAGTTATTCTGAACTATTTGGTTGTTGAGCATTTTGTTGTGAGTTGGCTAAAAGTTTACAGAGCAAATTACTTAATTTAGCGATTTGTACAGTTTTTTTTTACAATTTTAAAAATAAGTCCAAGATTATTTTAAAATCAGAAATTTAAAAAATGATATATTCTTAAAATATGAACTACATTTTTGTAACGGAAAATGCTGTGTGTTACATGTAATAGTATGTCACCAGTTTTACTCATTGACTCATCATAGCAACAGCTTTACAACCTTATTAATAATATGGCAAAACCCTTAGTTAATGAAATGTCTTCCTAGGTCCCATGGGAATGTTACCAGTGTGGAAACATTAGATCCACTATATAATTTCCCCTTCAGATTTTTCAGACATAGACACAGAATTTATCCAGCAACGATGTGCTTGCTTACATTTTCAGTTTGGTGACAAGACAACTGCCTAGTTCCTGTCTTCAGAGTTTATTGGAAAGTTCTAGCATGGGAGCTGTTATTCAGATGGTTTTGACCTAATGACAGTTCTTTCCCATTCAGGAAGATGTCTATGACAGAGATAATCTGATTAGCTGACAGGACTCTGACTATCATCAGGATGTTAGATCCTACACACCTGTTTTCTATCTCTCTAAACACAGCTTCAAAGCTTATGTGAGAAAACTTAACCCACTACATGCATAAAGCTGCTAGCCATCTTCCAGAATGTTTTAAACATCAAATCCATGAAACAAGCAGAAGTGTTCTCTCAGGGACAGTATCTACGCTGATTTTAAAATTTATAATAACTATTACCGGTGGTGACCTATTGGTAAGAAGCTGCACTGTAATCCCAAAGACACGTGATTTGGATCCACCAGCTTCTCCTTGGGAGAAAGATGGGCAATCTTCTCCCTGTGATTTATTTACTGCTTCTGAAACAGCACTGGAGGGTCAGCTCTGGGTCGGTTCCTATTTGATGGTACACAACAACAACAACATAATACGAATTAGAATGGCTTAGTGGTAAGGTGTTACACTCCTAACCCCAAGATATGTGGTTTGAATCCACCAGCAGCTCCGTGGGAGAAAGTTGGGTAGTTTCTTCCTGTGCAATTTATTGCCTCTAAAAACCTGCTGGAGGGCAGTTATTAGTGCGTTCAGACTCCATGGTACACCACCACAACAACGTAATGTACGTGAGACCTGTGGTGACCTGTTGGTAAGGAACTGCACTGCCAGCCGCAAAGCATGTAATTCCTTGAGAGAAAGATGGACAATCTTCTCCTGTGTGATTTACAGTCTGAAAACCTCCTAGCAGGTCAGCTACAAGTCAGTTCCAACTGCACGGGACATACAACATGGTGTAAAACAGTTTAAACATAGAAATCTCACAAAAGAAGAACTTTCACAATTTCTTCTATACAATACTAGTTTTAAGGAACGATATCTGATAAGGGAAGAGGGGTTAAGTTTAATTTGCTTCTTTACCCACAGGAATAGATCTTCCACCAATCCTGATGCCACAGTTCTCCTTGTAGAGCCCAGCCTCCCGGATAATCTGCTCTGCATACAGGTTGAAAAGGTATGGAGACAGGACACATCCCTGGCGTACAACCCTTCCCAATTTTGAACCATGCAGTGTTACCCTGCTCTGTTCTGATGACTGCCTCTTGGTCCAAGTATATGTTTCGCATTAGCACGATTAAATGTTCTGGGATTCCCATTCTTTTCAGAGTCAGCCACAGTTTGTTATGATCCACTCAGTCAAACGTCTTTGCATAATCCATGAAACACAGATAGACATTCTTCTGGTATTCCCTGCTTTCAGCTAAGATTCATCTAAAATCAGCTATATTATCCCAAGTACCACGACCCCTGCTAAACCCAGCCTGGACTTCTATTAACAATCTGCCTTATGCAGATGACACAACCCTGCTTGCTGAAACTGAGGAGGACCTCATGCACTTACCACAGAGGGTCAAGGACTGTAGCCTTCAGTATGGACTGAGGCTCAATGTCAAGAAGACAAAGATTCTCACCACTGGACCAGTTGGTAGCATCAGGATGGATGGCGAAGAGATTGAGATTGTTCACAGCTTCAGTTTGCTTGGCTCCATGGTCAACACTCTTGGCACCAGCAGTCAGGAAATAAAAAAATGTATTGTGATGGGAAAGTCTGCTGTTAGTGACCTCTCTAAAGTACTCAGGAGCAATGGTGTCTCTCTGGAGACTAAGGTGCATCTGATACAGGCCATGGTCTTTGCAATCACCTGTTATGCATCAGAGAGTTAAACAATGACTAGGGAGGACAGGAGGAGGATTGATGCCCTTGAACTGTGGTGCTGGAGAAGAGTATTGAATGTACCATGACTGCCAAGAAAACAAACAGATTCATCCTGGAGAGGGTCAAACCAGTCAACTCCTTGGAGGCAAGGATTCTGGGGCTTCGTCTGACATACTTTGGGCATGTTGCAAGGAGGGACAGGTCCTTGGAGAGGGACATCATGCTTGGGAGGGTGGAGGGATGGCGCAAGAGGGGAAGACCCTCTATGAGATGGATTGGTTCAGTGACTGGGGTAATTGGGATGGGAGTGTCAGAGGCAGTGCGATTGGCACAGGATAGAGCAGGGTTTAGGGCTGTTGTACATAGGATCGCTATGAGTCGCAAACGACTCGACGGCACATAACAACAACAACAACAACCCACAGGAAAAGATAAAGTCTCTAGATATTTAACCATTTTCATAAAAACGATATAAAGTACAAAAGGCTAACTTGAATAGTGAATTCTAAATTCAGATACTTAAACCCACAGCCATTGGGTGACTTCTGAGTCAAAGCAGCCCTTTAGGACATAGTAGAATGGCCTTGCAGGGTTTCCATAAAGATGGTGAATGTTTAAAACGCAGACTGCCTCAACCTTCTCCTTCAGGGCAGTTGGTGAATTCCAATTGCTAACCTTTTGATTTTTACCCCAATGTTTCATTTAATCCACAGACACTGGAATTCCTTCAGATATCTAAATTCAGATCTACTTCTTGAAGATTATAGTTCTAATTGCATCAAAAATATCTAGCTAATTATTTTCAGAATTTATAAGGTTGATATATATATATATATCTCACACAATTTTGTGAAGCATTCCATATTTTTACTAAGTACTGTAGACATAAGTTTCTGATAACAGTAAGGATGGCCATTTTTCTGAGTCACTACAGCTTTTTAATTGGAAGCAGAAGTGGCATCCATTTCCTAAACAACATGCCTCTGGAAAGTATGAACTTTGATAAAGGACAATAGTTATAGAAAGGCTTCAGACCTTTTGTTCTTTTGTTCATAGGGTCGCTATGAGTCATGCTCGACTTGATGGCAAGCAACAACTACAATATATGTATTAAAAAGAAGGAAATAAAGGCAGTGTTGGACAGTTCACGGTTCATAAACTTACTTGACCATACCACCAACATCATGTCTCCTGTTTTTCTAAAACATTAAGACACAAATTTGGAAATGATGTCTTATATATATAACAATAAATCAACCATTAACTTATCTTCAGTTAGAGTAATAAGGAAACAGACATCTTGGTGTTTACATCATGTTAACGATCCTATGAACAAAAGATCTGAACCCTGTTCTGTCCTGTGCCATCCTCACACTTCCTGATACACAAGAGCCCATTGAGGCAGTCACCACATGGCTGAGGGTCTTCTTCTCCTTCGCCGACCCTCCACAATTCCCAGCGTCATCTCATTCTCCAAGGAGTAGCCTCTCCTAGCAATATGCCCAAAGCATATGGGGCAAAGCCTCATCCTTCTTGTCTCCAAAGAGCACTCTGGCTGCACCTTCTCCAAGATATACCAGTTTGTTCTCTTGGCCGTCCATGGGATGTCCTTCATGGGATGTTCTTCAACACCACAGTTCAAAGGCATCAATTATTTTTCTGTCATCCTTATTCATTGTCCAGCTCTCAAATGCACAGCAAGTGATTAGAAAGATTATGGCCCGAATCAGAAGCACTTTAGTCCTCAAACTGACATCATTACTCCTTGATAATTTAGAGAGGTCCCTAACTGCAGATTTTCCCAGTGTAAAGCATGTTTGTGGAATGAGACTTCCCTATCACTCCCTTGGAGATGCAGATGAATTTAAACTACTAACCTTTTGGTTCACAGTTTGTCACAAACTAAACTAAGAGAGTTATTTCTTTCAAAAGAAGATAATAGATACTGAACTTTAAAAAAATCCTTCAGTCTCATTGGTGTTGAGTTGGAACTGATTCATAGCTGGACCTCCAGTGGGTTTTCAGAGACTGTAAACTGTGGGATAGGAGATTGCCCATCATCCTCTCTTGAAGCAACTGCTGGATTCTTATCATCAAAAATGTACTACCTTTGAATTTGTAGTTGTAACTCCATACAGCCAATAACACCAGAGCTCCTTCAACAGAAACAGTTGTTAGGTGCTGTCTAGTTGACTACTACTCATAGCGACCTTATGAACAACAGCTCTAAACCTTACCCTATTCTGTCTTGAAGATCTATTCTATCTTGAAGATCTTCATCAAGCTCAAGTTCATTGTTGTAGTCAGTGTGCAAATTCATACCTTTGAAGATCTTAATCTTCACTGACTCTCTACCTTTCCCATTCTTCTGGAATTTCCATTCTTCTCTATGTTCACCACAATTTGTAATAACATAGTCAAATGCCTTTGTTTAGAAAATAAAACCCATGTAAACATCTTTCTGGCATTATTTTCTTTTAGCCAAGAATCATGTGACAACAGTAATGTTTTCTCTCTTCCATGGCCTCTTCTGACTCAAGCTTCATTTTCTGGTGGTTTTTGGTTGACATATTTTCTTGCTGGCTTTGAATAATCTTTAGCAAGATTTTATTTGCATGTGATATTAATGATTTGTTCCTGGAAATAAAAACAAAATGGATCTCATCCAGTCAGTTGGCCAGGTAACTGTCTTCCACAGGTCTTGGTATAGACTAGCAAGCATGTTAGGACTTCATCAGTTTCTTGAGACACCTCAATTGGTATTTCATAAATTTATGGCTCTGTATTCTGTCAATATTATCAGTGGAGCTTGGATTTCTTCTTTAAATTCCATTGGTTCTTGATCATACATGCTACTTCCTGAAATGTTTCCATGTCAACCAATCCTTTTTGGTGCAATGACTTTGCATATTCCTTCCACTTTCCTTTAGTGCTTCTTGCATCATTCAAGATTTTGCATATATAATCCTTCTATATTGCAACTCATGGATTTTTTTTGTTTTCCAGTCCCTTCAATTAGAGAAATGTCAGTCAGAACATGTTCTTCCTTTTTGGTTTTCTAACTCTCGCTCTTTGGTTATAGTACTTTGCTTTGTTTTCTCCATGTACCCTTTGAAATCTATCCAGGATTCTTATTTCAGCCTTCTGTCCCTTTGATTGGCCTTTGTTCATTCCAGTGCATGTTTCAGATTCTTTTCTAATATCCATTTTGGTACCTTCTTTCTTTTTAGTGTCTTTGGAATGACCTTTTCCTTTCTTTAGAAATGATATCCTTGATATCATTCTATATATTATCTAGTCTTTTGGACAATGATGTTCAATGCATCATATCTATTATTCTATTTATCTTATAAATTCAGTTGAGATAGACTCAAGGTGATATGTTAGTTCCTATGGGTTTATTTTAATTTCCTCTCCTTCAATTTAAACTTTCATATGAGTAGTTGATAATCTGTTTCACAATCAATCCCTGGTCCGATTTTGACTGTTGTTGTTGAGGTTCTCCAACTACTCTTTCCATTGGTTGATATTGTCAATCAGATCCCATTTGTAGTCCATCATTTCTATGAGCAAGATCTTAGAGAAATGTCAATCAGAACATGTTCTTCCTTTTTGGTTTTCTAACTTTCGCTCTTTGGTTATAGTACTTTGCTTTTTGTTTCCAACTTTTACATTCCAGTCATCAATTTGTTACTAATGTGTCTTGAATGAATGTTCAACCAACTTCAAACTTTACAAGTAAGTAATTTCTTCATTTTTGGTTTTAGTGGCTAGAGCGTGTGATATTAGTTGTATTACTAGGACTTCCTTTTAGATGAATGGATATTATCCTAGAACTTGATGTTGCACCACAGGATAGATATTGAATATATTTTTAAAAGATGAGTAAGACATGATTCCTCTTCAATTTTTTTTATTCGTAGTAGAGTAGATCATATGATTGTTTGATTCAAAATGGACATCTCATTGCATCCCAATCCATTAATGCTTGGAATGTGGATATTCCTGTGTTTCACTTAATTTTATCTGCCCACAATATCCCTCAATTCATACTTTGTGCATTTCATAATATAATTATTAATGGATACTTGCAACTGTTTCTCCTCATTTTGAGTCTTGCCACATTAGGATAGATCTCGGTAATCATACATTAATTTTGGCAATATAAAAAAAAAAAGTGCTACCTTTCCTTTTAATGACGACGACCAAGAGAGAGCTACGTTGGCCTAGTGGAAGGAAGCTGTGCAACCAAGCCGAAGGTGGGTGATTTTGCTCTGTGGCCCTCGGCCAGGTTCAAATTGTCTTCCTGTCAAACATTCTTCTAGGTGGTATAGCACTGGTCTGTGCGTTGCTGTACAGAGGTAACTCGTGGTTGCTGTGATGCTGAAGCCTGTGACAGTGATGTGCCAATTGTGGTAATGGGCACCCATGGTGGACAGTGTTGGCTGGAGCTTCCCGACTAAATCAAGCCTGGAAGCAGGAGCGGCATCCACTTCCGAAATGGCTTGCCTCCGGAAACTCTATGTACGAACAGGGTTCAGGCTGTTCGTTCATAGGGTCGCTATGAGTCGTCTATGACTCGACGGCGTTAAACAACAACAACAAACCTTTCCTTTTAAAATAAAAAAAAATTCTTAAGTGAGTTAGGGGGGAAAATCTTGCTTAGAAGAAGCATTTATAATAGTTGACGAAAAAATAATAATTGAAAGGATATATCAATGAGCACCCGTACTCATGTGTATGTGCAGTCAAACACGTATTTCAGACAAATAAAATAGTTGAAGAATGCTGGAGTAAAATTATTATCATGCACGTTATTATCAGGCAAAATAGAGAAAAAATTACTTCTGTGTTTCTCTGGTGGCTTAGTGGTGACAAATTGTGCTGCTGTCTCAATGGCACGCAGCTTGAATCCATCAGCTGCTTGATGGAAGAATGGGCAATCTCCTTCTGCGTGAATTACTGCCTCTGAAAATCCACCAGAGGCTCAGCTCAGAGTAGGTTCTAATTCCATGACACACAACAACAACAGCAGTAATATTAATTAATGAGAAAATTTTGAAAATGTACTATGAAGCTTCAGAACAAGTACTATGAAGCTACAACAACGATATATTTACATAAACCTATTTGTACCTGTCAACATGGACTTAGAATACACATAGAAAATAAATGGTTAAAAGAGAAATTCCTAAAGCTAGTAGATACCAATAGATAAACTGTTTATTTTGTTTTTAAGAATTCATTTGGCTAAGTCCACTATGGTCAGAAATGGATTTTGAATGGGATCTTGAAGATTATGTTAAAACAGAGAAAGACTTTCTATACAGATACAATTTAAATTTTTAAAAAAATCCAATATACTTTAAAAGTACCACTATTTAAGGTATATTTACATAATTATGTCCCTTATTAGTTTCATAGTACCTTTTGTAAGTCCAAAAAGTACTCTGCATTAAAATTCAGTACTGCCTGAAATTACTACCATATAAAAATATTTAAAAATAACCTCATTTGCCTCATAAGCAATTTATAATTTCTTTGAAGATACATTGATAAATGCTTTAAAATTTCAGATTTTGTAATAACCATTTATCTGCAAATATAGCTACATGGAAAGATAAAACCTCCAGGTAGTTGGCTAACTTCAGAAAAATGTCAAGAAAAATATGTTTCCTTTAATCTTGACTTCTTAACTTTTGAACCTAAATACAGTCATAATTCCCACAAATTATCACTGATTGTTTTGAATAAAAGATAGGTAATATAAAGATGATTTCCTTTGATCCTTTCTAAAATCATAAGCATTTATAGAGCTCTTTCTGTTGTTTTGATGTACCTAGCATTATATATTACACATACTGATGCATATTTATGAAAATTCTGCAATGCTCCCTTGCTTAAGCTTAGGTCCTCAGTTATAAATTACAAAAAGCCATAAAACTGTTGAAATAGAAAAGACATTCATTGGAAGTTAGGACTGAGTGGTATCATCTGTGTCCATCGACTGGCTCCTTCCAGAAGACCAAGTTTCTTTTCTATCTTGTTCATCACAGCAGTATCTCATCACTTAAGATATTGGTGAAATAAACATTATCTCTGTACATAAATGACCAAACAGAAAAATAACTCTCCTCTCTCTCTCTCTCTGTGTGTGTGTGTGTGTGTGTGTGTGTGTGTGTGTGTAAATGCCACTGAGGTAACCTTTGTTTTAAATATCTATAGAATATAAATGTGCCTGCAACTTTCAGGGACACTTTGATTGGATCCCTGACAAGTCCTGAAAGAAATTAACTGTACAGAAGTTTTAAAAATGATCTCCAAATTCCCTTCATTCCAAAACAGGTTAATTTTCTAGAAGTAAAATATTGTCAAGATCTTTTCAAATGGAAAGGGAATTTATTCACAAACTGTGGGGGCAAACCCAGAGCTATGGTGGCCGAACCCAGAGCTATAGTGCAGCATTTATTTCTATCACTCTGTTAAGCAAATATCTCAGACAGTATCCTTTCTGTCCATTTCTGGAGAAGTGACAACAGATGGGAATCGTGTACACTCTTGTGCTCTCCTCACAATCTTAGTCATGCTTAAGCCCGTTGTTGCAGTCATTGTGTCAACCCAGCCTGTAAAGGATCAGCTTCTCTTTTCCTAATCCTCTAGTTTTCTCAGGACAATGTCTTTTTCCAAGGACAATGTCCCCAAAGTGTATGGGAAGTTTCATAATCCTTGTCTGTAATGAGCTATTACTGGTTGCAGTTATTCAGGACAAATTTGATTGTTTGATTGACAATCCATGGAATATTCAATACTCTTTAACAACAAGCCTGTTGTTTTTTTTTAATACTCTTTTTGTTAAGTTCAGGCATGTCAAGTTTGACTCATAGTGGCCCTCTGAACAACAGAGTGTGTTGTTGTTTTTTCATATTTTACATTGAACTTTAAGTTGGTTGGCTTTTGCTGTTTGTTTTTGTTTTCAACTATCAGTGTTTAGAATGTGTAAAAAAATGCCAGTCTTCTTCTTACAGGGTTTACTTTTATAGAGTCTGAGCCAGTATCTCCAAACTGTCTTATTCTTTAACGTCTTCAACTTACCGTTCTTTAAAACTCTTCAGATTACATTTCTTGTCTGTGAAGAGCTCAATTTATTCTGTCTTCATAAAGAAAAGAAAGAAGAAAGAGGAGGTAGATAGAAATGGAAGGAAATAGGCAGGAAAGAAGAAAAGGGGGGAAAAGATAAGAAGGCAAAGAGATATATTGAAAACCAATTCTTTAGGCTAATTAAATCCGAGTAGTATATGGAATTTTGAGGACAACAAAAGTAACACTGTAATTTTATTTGAGTGATCAATTATATAATTTTCCTTCAAGGAATGTTGAAACTATGGTGGAAAGAAATTATTGGGCATCGAGGAATTGAAGTACCCTAAAAAATGGTGAAAATGGACACAGGAAAAGAGACATCAAGACTACCTACCACAAATATCAACTTCTATTGTTTTATACTTCCCCCTGTGTCTGTATATGACAGAATTGGAACACATTTGAAATGGATGATCCTAGCATCTCTGTTAAACTCACTTCCATTCCAAGCAAAGTTTACAAACATAAACACCACAATGCTTATTTTATTTTTGAGCAGTACAAACAACCTTAAACAATTCAATTCATGATAAAGCTCTGAAAAAGGAAAAGTGTTTTTCCATTCTAGGATTTATCTATGTATCTATTTATTTATTATCAAGTGTTAGTAAAGTCTATGAGTCAAATAATATATTCCTTCTTTTTTTAATATGCTTCTCTGCCTCCTAAATATATAAAACTCTACTTCACTAAAGACAGCTAATTCATCTTTACCGCATAAAATGTGACTTTTCATAACTGCAAAAAAAATAGTGCATACATCGTTTAAAACTAAAATGGGAAAAGTTTTATATAAGCAATAAATATAATAAACATGTTTAAGTGTAAATGCAAAACAGAAGCCTCAGACAATGAGTCTACATGAACACTGTGATATTTAGACATTTGTCAGGCAGCCTTTTTCTGTTTTGACAGCCAAATGAATGCTATATATAGAGAAGGACTCTCTTTGGAAAGCAGACTTTATTCGGAAACCAACTGCAAGGCATTTCAATGTGTGGGATGCAGGAAAGGTACAGAGAGTTGGGAACCATTTGGGCATAAAGTACCAAAACAGTGAAATACTTTCAAATTAAAAATAGTCATCCTAATGATCTGCCCTCTATTTCAAACATTGTTTCAAGACTAGGCCAATCCAAGCCGTGTAGTTCACAACCACCTTTCAATTTTGACCATCTTACAGATGAGCTAAAAAAAAGAAAAAAGATCTTTATTTTAAAAGAAGTAGGACCTATGTTTTAACAATTTACAGTACTAGGAAGTGTTTATGTGTAGACATGAGATTCAAATGAACTGCAGTCATCAGACCTTCACATCATCTATAGCCTTTGTTTGTATTCTTTCTATTACACTTTGTATAAACCTACAGACCAGCAATGAGACTCTGCATAAAAGCAAGCAGTGATTCGCCAAACCCCAGCTTTAATTAGATTAATATTCTTTCTGTGGATTTTATTAGATCCATCTGGAAGTTATCACTGAGATCTTTGTAAAAGACAAATATCTTTGAATTCTAAATTGGTCAAAACAAAATAACAATACTGTATATTGTATATAATTTATGGATATGACTTGACAACTTTTTTTCCATAAATATTAGGAGATTAGATTGAAAAATAGATGTATTTTATCTCATGTTCTATTTGTGACCTGCTTTAGGGAAGTGGTTTTTTTTTCAATATTCTGCATGAAACAATCTTGATTAATATATCTGTTTCATTTGCTTTTCTTTCAGATGAGTTAACTGGTGAAGTGAATCTTTTTAGGCTATGTAGAGTAAATGCTTGACGTTACAGATAGTTAACACATTTGATCATTAAGTGAATATTGACATACCTGGTCTATCAAGACCTACCTTTTAGGGGAAACTGTCATTTCTTTGTTCCATAAATACCTTTTATCTCCTAACTTTCTTCACTGTACCTTCTCAGGCTATGCCTGCGTCTATAACTAATTGGATAATTTGAATGAGCCTATTGCACTAGGCAAGTCCACTGCCAAGAACCTCTCCAAAATGCTGAAGAGCAATGATGTTAATTCGAAGACTAAGATGCACCCCCGATTTAGGCAATGGTCTTCTCAATCACCTGCTATGCATCAGAAAGTTGGACAATGATTAAGGATGACAGAAGAAGAATTGATGCCTTTGAGTTGTAGTGCTGGAGAAGAGTACTGAACATAACACGGACTATCCAAAGAACAGTTATGCCTTGGAAAAAGTGCAGCCAGAGTGCCCCTAGAGGCAAGAATGCAAAGCTTCCTCTTTCGTACTCACGCATGTCGCTAGGCAAGGCTGTTATTCACTGGAAAGGAACCTCATGCTTGGAGAGATGGAGGGTCAGTGAAGGAGAGGAAGACTCTCAAAGAGAAGGATTGGCATGGAGACCTCAGCAACAGGCTCGAGAGTGTCCGTGATTTTGAAGATGGCACAAGATAGAACACGCTGGCTGTTCATAGGGTCACTGTGAATCATACCAGATTCAATGGCACTTAATAACAACAGTAGATTTCTGAAACGTGTAAGAATAGTGACTATTCCATAGTTCCACAAACAACAAAAAGAACAAGCCAGTCTGTCCTGGAGGCAATGCAATCAGGCACTCCTTAGAGGGAAGGGTGGTGAAGCTGTCTCATACACTTTGGGCTTGTTCCCAATCCTTGGGAGAAATCAGGCTGGGGAAGGTGGAGGGTTAGAAAAAGAGGGCAACCCCCCCAATGAGAGGAACTGACACAGTTACTAACAACGGGCTCAAGCGAGTCGGAGATTATGAGGATGGCATGGGGTGGGGCAAGATTCAGGTCCATTGTCTGGAGTGTCTGGAGTGCCAATAACTGGCACAGCACCTAACAACAGCAACAAGACCGGGTACAGGAACTCTTTTTTTTTTTAAATAAAAGAAAAAATGTTATCACGTACAATTTATGCTATCTGTAGAGAATTCTTGAGAGTATATACTAAGGATGAGGAACTCTTAAGATTTAAAATTTATTTTCCTGTTGTTAACCTAGAATAAAAAGATAATTTTTTTATTTAACTGAGGGAAGGAAAGTTCACCAACTCTGAGGAAAAGCAAAGTAAGATTCCTGCCACTGCTGGTACCTTACAAAGAGCTAGAGAGAAGGTGTTACGGAGCCGGAGACCCCAATGGGCTTGATAGGCCACGTCTTCCTGAGCTGAGACCAAGGCGGCGGAGCACGTTGGGAGAGTGCGGTTACCATGGAGTGAGACCACCGCCTCTTCCAGCCCGAGAGTGGAAGAGTTCCACTGTCTGACTTTCAGCAGGCAACGCATCATTCGCAAGAACTGGAGTGCACGACCTCTCCTCTAAGACTCCCTGAGAGTGGAGATAGGGAGGCACTTCATGGCTTTTTCATCTTACCTATATTGATTGGCCTGTTGTCTGGAGGCGCCAGTTTTGGGAAAATTACCTCAAGTTTAGAAGGGTTGGGGACTGGAAAAGGAGAGATGGACCCACGCTGAAATGAACCTGCGTGGTGACTGAAACAATGAGCTTGCTTGGGCCTGGTGGGGATTACGAGCATGGCAAAGGGTGTGACAAGGTTTCAATCTGTCATTCACAGGACCACTAGTCCACTCGACAGCATGTAACAACAACAATATCTTTTCAGATAACCCATTTCTAAAAACATACCCCCAGGCAATGTGAGCTGAGCCATACCTACTCAAAGAAGCCCAAGATTCTTGCAAATAAATCCCTACAATCCATCCACAAATGTACTTTACAGGCGTGGTGTTAGCATATAAATTCAGTGTATTAAAATAAATAACTGGAAATAGCTAATATCTAGTTCTCGCTTAACATGTTTTGGGCATGATTTTAAGATATCAGCATATGCTGACTCATTAAACTTTCACCAATGAAACTATGCGGCAAGTACAATTATCTTGTTCACTATGAAACTGAGAAAAATGAGGTGCAAAGGTTACACAACATATTCATGGTCACATAGAGATGGAAGTAGATTAAACATAGCTATGGTTCTATGGTTTACACTTTTAACTCACTTTCTTATCATCTACACTATCGTTTACAAAATGAAGAAAGCCAGGACAGAATAGTTTAGAAACATTCTCGACATTGCTTACCAGGTTAATAGAGGAAAAGGGTTTTTGTGACTCAAATTTGCTGTATTTTCCTCTGTTCTCCTAGGTTTTAGTTTAAGTTTTGCTCCAGAGTACGTAAAGCATCTTAAGCAACTGTCTTTCCCTAAAGTGAAGTTTTCATGATGAATAGGACTTGTGTGTGTTTGGTGGAGCTCCCCGAGTAAAGCAAGCTTGGAAGCAGAAGTGGCATCCACTTCCAAAATAGCGTGCCTCTGAAAACTCTGTGGAGAAATGATGAATGACGTTATTATCACTTTCTCTATTTTTCACACACAACATGAGTGATGAAATTAGGAGACAAAATACTAGAAAATTAGTGATGCTCTTGCTGAAGTAATCACACATTCTAAGCGATCAACTGCGGTAGAAGAAAATCTTATAAAATGGTGTGGCTCTAAGCATGGCTGAAATTGATACATAATCTTCAGTTTTCCTAAATGTATCAAAACTGAAGCAAATCATTTCTCTTTTCTCTAATTTCCATGTTTTTGTATAGAGCCCCAGGGTTCCACACTCAAAATAGATAGAATGCTCACTTCACCTCCGAGTTAACATGGTATATAAAGCATGATACCATGGTGACTGCCTCCGTCCTGGGGTGATAGCCAAACTCCAAGATAGGCCCAGTGATCTACAGCTCGTGCTATTCATGGCATAAATGACAGCTCGTCACTTGCAGATTCACTTAGTCAAGAAGTAGGGCTTCCATATTAGGTGCGTCTCTCTCTCTCATCGCTCACTGTGGAAGCTTTGAAGTGAATCTTCTAGTCCTAGTCCTGAAGAGGCAAGTGGCAACTAGATTCTAATTTTGATTCAGGGATGGCAGTATTTCTATTTGCCTATTTACCAATAATATAATTAGACATCCTCCTAGTTACCAAAGAAAGTAAACACTGTAGTCCTGGGAGGTGAGTTCTCTGGTTTGGAAAGCATATTTTGGGCATGTTATCAGGAGATAAAAGTGCCTGAAAAAGCACATCATGCTTGGGAAATTGGAGTGTCAATGAAAAAGTGCATGATGCACTAAACACTGGGCATGGTTGAAGCCAAAACATGAACTTCTGTTTTCAGACAATGCTTAGTTATACAGAGTGTCTTTCTAGACATGATCTCATCTTACCTCTCATCTTCACAATAACCCTCTGCCTTTGACAGGACAGGTAGTGCATCAGCCAGCATTCTGTCAGGAAACAAAACAGAATTTCAAGCGAAGAATTAACCAGATGCAAAGTTGTTAACTATTCAGAAGGTAAAAAAAAAAAAAAGAGGGCTTTAAAGTCACAGAAGAGTAGTAGTTGCAGAAAGAAGCTATTGGTCCCTGGAACTGAAAGGGATTAAGGGGGAAAATAAACAAAGAGAAAAAAAAAAAAA
>NW_006399764.1:6696635-6712944 GCF_000299155.1 Elephantulus edwardii | reverse complement strand
CCACTATTAAAGGAAATGTTTTGCCAAGGTAGTAAAACTGGTAAGTGGAGGGGCTGGGATGAACACTCAGATATCTTGACTGTAAATGTTCCCTAACCTCAGGTATCTGATTGTTATTTTCTTTTCATTTTCCACATATCCCGAGGCCCCTAAAGTTGAAAGACCTCACCTAGAATCACATACATTTTCCTGCAGCAACTCAAGGAATCTCCATCTCAAAATAGCCAATTTAGCACTTTTCCTGTCGATTACTCTACCTCAAAAATGTTCGATGGAGATAAGAGAGCAAGGCTAGAAGAAAAGAGAAGACTGGGAAAGAAGGAAGAATTAAAAGCCGCAGCTTACAGGAAGAGAGCGAAGCTGACAGAAGGTACAGCAAACTGTTAAAAAAAAATAAAGTTCCACTCAATAATTCATTTTCATTGCCATCCAGTTCGAATGGACCCAGAGTTGACTCTCCATTGGGTTTCCCAGGCTGTAAATCTTGCACAAGCAGGTTGCCCCTTTTTCTCCTAAGAAGCCGCAGGTGGATTCAAACATCCAGAGAGTCATTTATTTTGTTAGCAGAACACCTCTCCAGGAACTTTGTGCTAGCAGTCCAATTCCCCCAGAGCACCACAATAATGAATTGTTGTTGTTGTTATGTACCATCAGGTTAAAACCAACCCATAGACGACTTTCTGGTGGGTTTTCAGAGGCAGTTAGTCACATGGAAGGAGATTGCCCATCCTTCTCCTGCAGAGCAGCTGACAGGATTCGAACTGCATGCCTTTGGTATTGCAACCCAGTTCTTGTCACTAGGCCATCAGAGATCCCATTTTAAAAACACTTATTGAATGTCTACATTATTCCAGGGAATATTTAAACAATGGCGGCTTGGCAGTGAGTAAATATCCTGCTTTCCTAAGGCTGACAATCTAATGAGAGAGGCAATAAAGAATATAAATAGCTTACGTAATAAGTGATAACCAGGGGCTGCTCAGTGGAGTGACATCAGGTGTGTCAGAGCAGAACTGGGCTCAATTGGGGTTTTCAGCGGTTAATTAGTTGGAATTGGAAGTAGATTGCCTCCCCTTTCCCCCCATAGATAAGTCAGCTAGGCCATGATTCTTAGTAGAATGTAATTATTTTACAGACTTAACCTCTGTGATGTTAATGAAGCAAAATTATTGGTCATTCAGCTAATCAACTGTAAGGGAATCAGACTGAGATACAATATCCTCAATGAAGTCGCAGCCCTTGAAAGAAGAGTTTCTCTGTGGCGTGATCTAGAACATATTTTGTCTCATAGATGGGAAAAGAAGTGAATAGAGGAAGGGGTCTCAGTTTCACCAACAAAGAAGATTATAATGGAACATAACCCTTTGACCAGCATCCCTATACTGGAAAATTCCTCAACAAAGTGGAAGACTAAGATATATAGAGATCTCCAAGGAACATTCAAACAACCCAAGACCAGAGGAGTTGTGGGATGATGTCCAGGACAACAAATGTTAAGAAAGCAAAAGGTCATTAGGAAAAGATAAAAGAAAGAAGAGACCAAAATGGATGCCAGAAGAGATTCTGAAACTTACACTTCAAAGTAGAGAAGCTGAAACAAAAAGAAGAAATGATGAGACAGCTAGGCAGAATATTTTGAAGGGCAGCTTGAGAAGACAAAGCAAAATACTGCAACAGAATGTACAATCACCTGGAGTTAGAAAGTCAACAGGGAAGAATATACCTGGCATATTTTGGTGCTCAAAGACTTAAAGACAAATTCAAACCTTATGTTACAATACTGAATATTTAATCAGGCAAAATATTTAATGATGAAGAAAATATCCAAGGAAGAGGAAAATAGTATGCAGACTCACTGTACCAAAAAGAATTGGTAGATAGAGAACTGGTTTTGGAAATTGTGCATCACCATGAACTGAAGGAAAAAGTCAAAACTGTGTTAAAGGCATTGGAATGAAGTAAATCTCTAGAAATTGCTGGAATATCAAATGAGATGTTTCAAGAAATGGATGCATCTCTGAGTATGATTACTTATCTTTTTATAAGTCTGGTGATTACTTACCATATGCCAAGAAATTTGAAAGACAGCTGGCAAACTCACCTGAAAAGATTCATATCCAAGAGAATACAAGTTATTCGATAATAAGGTGCACCAGATCCATGGCATGGTCTTCGCAATAACTTCATACGCATCAGAGAGCTGGACAATGACTAAGGATGACAGAAGAAGAATTGATTCCTTTGAGTTGTAGTGGTGGAGAAGAGTCTTGAACGTACCATTGACTGCCAAAGAAACAAATAGGTCTGTCTGGGAGAGGATGAAATAAAGTTTCTTCTTGGAGGCTAGAATTTTGAAGCACTCTCTCGCATATTTTGGGCATATGGACAAAAAGGACCAGTCCTTGGAAAAGGACATCATGTTTAGAGGGGTGGAGGGACAGCAGAGGAGAGGAAGACCTTGAATGAGATGGATTCATACAGTGATTGGGGAAATAGGGTTACTATATCAACTCATCTCATCCGGGGTCTTCTTCTCCTGTGCTGTCCCTCCACCTTTCCAAGCATAATGTCCTTAAAGGATTGGTCACTCCTGGTCATGTGCCCAAAGAATGTGAGATAGAGGTTCAAAATTCTACCCTCCAAGGAGAAACGTGGTTTTCCCGTCTTCAAGACAGACTTATTGTTTTCTTGGTGGTCTTTGGGATATTCAAGACTCTTTTCCAGCACCACAACTCGAAGGCATTGATTCTTATTCTGTCATTCTTAGTCATTGTCCAGCTCTCTAATGCATAACAAGCAATTGTGAAGATCATGGCCTGGATCAGGCACACACCTTAGTCTCTATACTGACATTCCTGCGAAAGTAGCAGTCAAGAAAACAAAAGACATATTGCATTGAGAAAATTTACTGTCAAGTACCTTTCCAACGTACTCAGGAGCAATGATGTCAGTTTAAAGACTAAGGTGCACTTGATTCAAACCATGGTGTTTCAATTACTTGCTATGCATCTGAAAGTTGGACAATAACTAAGGATGACAGATGAATCAATGTCTTTGAGTCATTGTTTTGAAGAGGGCACTGAATATCCATGGACTACCAAAAGAACAGACAAATATGTTTTGGAGAAGGTGCAGTCAGGATGCTTCATAGGGACAATGATAGTGACACTTCACCTCACATACTTTGGGCATGTTGCTAGAAAGAACCAATACTTGGAAAAGTACATCATTCTTGGAAACGGGGAAGGGGTGAGAGTCAGCAAAGGAGAGGAAGATGGATTAATTAACAAGATGGATTGCACAGTAACTCGGGTATATCATGAATAATGTAACATTGGGTCCAGGTATATCAAGGATGATGAGGATAGTAGAGGATAGAACAAAATTCAGATCGGTTGTTCATAGGGTCGCTATGAGTTGTAGATGACTCAATGGCACCTAACATAACAAGAACATATACCTTTATATATACATTTTAAATCTATTTATATTTTATTTCCTATTGTATTTCAGCAAGGTCTTAGTAATCTCAAAAATAAAATAAAACAAGCAGATAAAAAAAAAAAACAACAACAAACCACACACTTGTTTTTCTTCCCTTCACTGAGGGGAAGCCTGCACTCAGAGTGAATTGATTGCTTCAGCAGACATCTCAATTTCTATATCCTTTGATTTTCCTGTCATTTAACGCTGAAAGCCAATATCCACCTAAACTCATAAACATTGCTTTACTTACTATATTTCTCTAAGATGAGGCTGTACAGGAGTATGGAGGAAAAATAATATGTCTAGGTAGTTATTATTAATATATACAGGGGACGTCATGCGTGAATGCCTACAATGCAGTTAATATGACTTGAGCAGAATGCACGTAGCCTCTAAATGGTGACATAAATTAGATCCAGTGTTCACAATGCTGCTTGATGCTATTACCTAAGACAATATAAATTTTACACTCGAAGTAAGTTAGCGAGAGTCTTCAATAAAGACCCAGCTCTCTCACGCTGCTCTCCCTACAACAAAACTAATTAGGACGTTACGCCAGTGACAGCTAGAATCCTCCTGATGCTATGTAATCTGCTGGGATTCAGCACTATTTTGCCCCATTAGCTGTTTCTCACTCCATAAGAAAACCCTGGATTTGTTATTCTTTGAAACATTTTTCCAGATAAAATAAGAACAGTGCTGTGCACATGAATACATATTTTCCCGTGATATCAGTTTCACAGGTTCTTATTCAATAAGGAATTTGAGGGGCAGTTAAAAACTATAAAAAGAGGCCAATGAATGTGAATTCAAACTCATTCATGATATTATTTACTTTAAATAAGATTTGCTAGGAAAGAACTTGATAATTTCCAGCTTGATTTCAGTTTTGGGGGTTTTTTATTTTTATTTTTTTTTTTTACAGAGGTTTTGGATTTCCATTCATTCATTACCCATTTGGAGAAGAGAATAAACTGATAACGTTTTCAGTGTAACCAAATCCTTAATATTATCTTCTCAAAGAAAATGACTAAAGTATGTGTGAAGAAGCTTCAGAATTCTTGCCTCCAAGGAGCCAACTGGTTTTCCCCACTTCGGGACAGATCTGTTTGTTCTCTTGACAGTCCATGCATGGTATGCACAATACTCTTTTCCAGGACCACAACTCTTAGCTAAGACATTAGCTTAGATTCTCCTTCTGTCATCCTTTGTCATTGTCCAGATCTCGGATGCATAACAAGCAACTGATTAGATCATGCCCTGGATCAGGGAAAGATCATGGCCTAGATCAGGTGTACCTTGGTCTCTAAATTGACACGGTTGCTTTTTAGCACTCTGGAGAGATCCTTGACAGCATATTTTCCCAATGTAACTTGTCTTTTGGTTTTCTGATTACTGGTTCCAATAAAGTTGATTGTGGATCCAAGCAAGATGAAATTATGAACAACCTCAATCCTTTCTCTCTCACGATACTGCCTGTTGGCTTGGTGGCTTGTTTTCTTGATACCAATTCATACTGATGGCTGCAACCTTCGACTTTCTGCACCAAACACTTCAAGTTCTCCTCTGTTCTGGTAAGCAAAATTGTGTCATCTGTCTAACAGAGTTTATTGATGAATTGTCTTTCAATTCTGATGCTATATTCTTCTTCTTTAAGTCCAGTCTCCCAAATGATCTGTTCAGCACATAGATTGAAAATGTATGGACTAAAAATATAACTCTGACACCCTCCTTTCTTGAGTTTGAACCATGTAGTTCCCTTGTTGGATACAACAGCTTCCTGGTCTAGATACAGGTTTCACGTGAGCACAATTAGGTGTTCTGAGATTATCATTCTTCTCAAAGTCAGCCACAATTTGCTGTTATCCACATGGTGAAGTATCTTTGGCTCATAGAACACAAATAGACATCCTTCTGGTATTCCCTACCTTTACCAATGATCTATCTGACATCAGCAGTAATATATCTAGTGTCATGGCCTCTACTAAATCCAGCTTGTATTTCTGGCAGTTTTCTCTCAATATACTATTCTAGTAATCTTTAATAATCTTCAGCCAGGATTTTGCTTGCATGTGATTTTAGTGACATTGTTTGATAGTTTACTGAATTCTGTAGGATCACATGACCTGAAAGTACTGAAGAACTCTTAATTTTGAAGGGAAAAGTCCAAGTAAGTTGCTTTGAAGTTAGGCATTTAAGAATTCTTTCAAATTTCTAGATAAGGGAATAAAGGCTCTCAGTCATTCAGTAAATAACTTGTCTAAAGTCTTAACACTTGAATTTTTCAATCTGGCGTCTTCTCTCCATGGCTGTGCACTGGAGTACAAGGATACAGACCAGTACATGAGTGTTACCTGAAAGATACACGAGATTAGCCAGTTCTCATAAGTGAATCAAGAAGTATGGTCAGTACCACCCTATAATTCTTAAAAGTCTCTAGGTGTCACAAATGGTGAAACACTTAACTAGGCAGTGTGAGCTCACCCTGGCATGTATCATAAGACAGAGCTGGTGATCTGCTCCTTAAAGGTCAGCCTAAGGGAGCTCTGGTGACCTAGTGGCAAGGAGCTGCACTGCAATCCCAGAGATGCACGGCTCGAATCCACCAGATGCTCTGCTAGAGAAGGAGGGACAAGCTCCTCCTGTACCAGTCAGATCCAATTTGATGGTACACACACACACACACACACACACACACACATAAAAATAAAATTTAAAAAAGAGAAAGGTCACAGACCTTTCTAGAAAAGCAGTTCCTAGGAAGCAGTTCTACTCTGCACGGATGAGGCCCTCATGACTTGGAATCCACTAGACAGTAGCTAATAACAACGATACATACAAATCTGACACGTAGCTAACTCACTTCTCCGATATCCTTTGTTGATCAGTGTCATAAACCAGTGGTATCAATGTGACTTTATTCCTCTTTGCTCGTTCCAAGCACCCTCTTCCTCAATTCTAGTGAATGTAATTGGAGGATTAAAAGCTTTCCAGAGCTTTTGTATCCTGACACACTGCAGAAATGAGCTTGCTGGCTTTTGTACAAATAAAAAGGCTTTTCATTTATAGTAGCTTATACAAATAAGCTACTGTTTTCTCTTTGGGTTTATTGCTCATCTGTCCGTAATTCATCAACTTATTTTTAAAAAATTATCCCAGTTACAATTGTAATATATCCTGAAAAAGAAAGATCATAAGAATACAGTTCATTGTAATTTCACCATATTGCATAGCCTCAATTTTTGTGACATATAAAATTTACTTTTAATTTTAAAAATTATAACAGATTGTATCTTTTTAATTACCATAATAAAAATGGAGGGAAAAAATCTTCATTATTTCTTTTTAACTAAATATCTCCAACCCCCAATTAAAAGGAGTGGAGCTTTTACCTAGGTGGTCTTTAGGAGTGTGAAAAACACACATGAGGATTTTTCTCACTATATTTTTAAAATGTTGGACCTAGAAAGTTGAGTCAGTATGTTTTGTTTTTTTTTCTGTTTGGTGGAGGAGATTCTGTTAAGAAAAAATATAATTTAAAGGCATTTTTCTGTTTGCATATATTTTCTATTGTTGATAGCCACCTATAAGCTGATCTGTAACCAAGTCACCCTTCCCTCTCTTTTTTAAAAAATTTTTATTTTATTATTTTTGTGTGAGTCTACCATCAAATTAGATCTGACTGGTACAGGAGGAGATTGTCCCTCCTTCCCCGGCAAAGCATCTGGTGGATTTGAACCGCGTGCCTCTGGGATTGTAGTTGCAGCTCCTTACCACTAGGCCACCAGAGCTCCCCTCCTTCCCTCTTTTTTCCCTCTTTACCAGGATGCTTTTCCTTTTGTCTGGATGGCAAAAGAAGAATTGATGCTTTTGAATTGTGGTGCTAAGAAGAGTACTAAATATCCCATGGACTACCAATAAAATAGCCAGATATGTCTTTGAGAAAGTACAGCCAGCGTCCTTCTTGGAGGCAAAGATAATGAAGCCTCTTCTCTCTTTTCCTGGACATGTTGCTAGGTAAAGCTATGCCTTGTATAGGGATATCATGCTTGGAAAGTTGGAGAGTCAGTGAAGGAGAGGAAGACCTCCAGGAAGATGGTTTGATGTAGTGACTGCAGCAATGGGCTCAAGTGTGTCAGAGATGATGAGAATGGTGTTAAGGTCTGTAAACGACCACAAAAAATAATCTTCATCTTTGTTCTATCACTGTCTTCCCCTCAGCTCCTATGAATCTCTAACCCTTCTCGCTCCTTAGTTTTTGTTCATTGTATAACTGTCCCAAAGATCTGTTATAGAAAACTTTCCATTGATAATATGATGCCCCTAACTTAATTTCTCCTTTTATCCTCAGCTAAGATCCTTGAAATGATTGTTTGAACTACAGTGATCTTCTCATTTAATCATATTCTATTCACTCTGAAACTGGTTTTCTTTTACCATCCCACTAAAATTGCACTAGGAAAATCACCAACAACTTTCAAAAACCTTAAGCATATTTTGAAATCTATCTTCATAGGCCTTTCTTCAGCTCTGGGCGATTGTAACCATTGTTTTCCTTGAATCATTTTCTTTATTTCTAAGATGTATTTCCTTGACTTTCTCATCCCTAAACCTACCATCCCTTTTGACCTCCTTCATGTCTTATCCAGGATGATTTGTAAATATTGGTGCTAATGGGCCTCTCCATTCTTACTTTACACAAACTCGAGGATACTTTTTATTGACTTCTTCATTTAGCATAAAAATGATGGAAATCACAGGTATGAATCTATCCAGGCTGTTCTCCTGAGTACCAAATAATCATAAAACAAGTCCTGTTCATCAACAGACATTTCACTAACAGGCAAATGTAAAATATACACAAAAGATTTTGGCTTATTGGTATACGTGTACATGAGTTTCCAATTCGAGTTACACACAATTGTGCATTCCGTCAGCTAACTGAAATGCACACAGTTACCATGAGTCAGAATCATCTGGCAGCAATGGTTTCATAGGTTAGTTTGATGGAAAAAAATTAGGAATGGAAATAGTATTGTACTGATAAACTCCGTCTCCCTGTCTGATCTTCTTCCAAATATCACATTGAAACAAGAAGAAAAGTGGGATCTTAGACAGGGAGAGAAAGGATTTTAGAAGTTTTAGGAGACTACTTAGGAGGCAAAGATGGTGAAGCTTTATCTCACAAATTTTGGAGATTTGTTTGGAAAGTCTAGTCCTTGCAAAAAGATAATGTGCTTGGAAAAGTGAAGAAAGGGTCAGCAAGAAAGAGGAAGACATTCAGCATGATGGATTGACACTGTGGCTGCAGCATTGGTTATAATTCAATAGAGATGGTTAGGGTGGCACAGGATAGGGAATAATTCAGTTCTGCTTTTCATAGGGTCACTATGAGTTGTACTCAACTTACTGGCACTTAACAACAAGATTGTTGGTTTCTTCTATCTGAGGAGACCTGATGTGTTTTAAGAATCCTGGCGGTCACTCTGTGGGAGAAACATGAAACAATATCTTTCTGTTATGATTTACAGTCTCAGAAACCACATGGTGATTCCTTATAGTTTGCAACTGATCTGTGACAATAGGGTTTATTTTTATTCAGATGTGCTACAGTTGAAAGCCTTTAGGTCCTGTTAGAATTAAGTTTTGAAATCTTCCCCAAATATATAAACACAAAATCAAACATTTAAAAAAATGTATTCAACTATGCTTAACTGTGCCAACTATGATTGTGATTGGGACATTTTCGGTTAAGTACAAGAAACCAAGATGATTCTGTTGAAATTATAAAATTGTCTACTATTCTCACCACTGGGCTGACTGGCAGCATTGTGATGGATGGATAAGAGATTAGATCATTAACAGCTTCAGTTTGCTTGGCTCCACAATCAACACTCTTGGTAACAGCAACCAGGAAATTAAAAGATATATTGCGCTGGGAAAGTCTGCTGTCAGAGACCTCTCCAAAGTACTGAAGAGCAACGATGCCAGTCTGGAGACTAAGGTGCACCTAATACAGGCTATGGTCTTTGCAGCCACTTGCTATGCATCAGAGAGCTGGACAATGACGAGGAATGATAGAAGGAAAGTTGATGTCTTTGAGCTGCGGTGCTAAAGAAGAGTGTTGAATATGTGATGAACTATTAGGAGAACAAACAGGTTTTTCCTGGAGAGGGTGAAACCAGGCTTCTTGTAGGAGGCAAGGATTCTGAAGCATACTTTGGACATGTTGCAAGGAGGGACCAATCCTTGGAGAGGGCCGCCATGATTGGGAGGGAGACAGCAGAGGAGAGGAAGACCCTTAATAAGATGGATTGATTCGGTGAATGGGGCAATGGGGGTGGGCATGTTGGAGAGAGTGAGATTGGCACAGGAGAGAGCAGGATTTAGAGCTGTTGTACATAGGGGTCACTATGAGTCACAAGTAACTTGACGGCACATAACAGCAACTTCTAGCAATATTTGGATATACAGGTAGATTGTAAAATTTTGCCTCTAGATTGTTTTCTTCAGATACCAAGGTTTTGAAAAATGTTGGATATCTAGAGAAGAAATTCAGTCTACAATTAAAAAAATGTTTGAATCATGTTATCTCACATTGTAACGTAGTGGTGCTTTTGTTAAGGTGCTGTTTAGTTGCCTCAGAGTGACCCTGTGAACCTTTCCTTACCCTGTGCCAATCTCATGATCTCTGTTATTCTCTAGCCCACTGCGGAAATCACCATGTGGATCCATGTCATCGAGGGTCTTCCCCCACTTTTGCTGAAAAAGCAATGCCTTTCCCAGCAAGATGATCGATCTCTCTCTAAGAACTGGTTCCTTCTGAAAATATACACAAGGTATGTGAGAAGTTTCTCTCCTCTTGCCTATAAGGAGAACTCTGGTTACATTTCCTTTGTGACAGATATGTTTGTTCTTTTGACAATCTAGAGCATATTCAATACTAATCACCAACTCCACATGCCAGAGGCATCAGTTCATCTTTGGTCTTCTTCATTTCAATGAACATTTACAAAGGTTTTGGATTTCCATTCATTCATTGTTGCACGTTTCTCCCTGCCCACCCCACCCCCACCCCCAGTTCATCTTCGGTCTTCTGAAGATGTGTTGCGTGGGGAAATCTGCTGTCAGGGACCTCCCCAAAGTTCTAAAAAGCAAGGATGTAAGTTTGAAGACTGAGGTGTGCCTTATCCAAACAATTACATTTTCAATTGCTTCCCATGCATCTGAAAGGTTGTAATGTGTTATGTTTTCAAATTAGTGCATTTCACAAAATAAGGTTTGATAGGCAATCTCTTTATAGGTCTTATACTATCAAATGACAGTTTCTTGATTCTGATATACAAGTAAAAACTATTTCTATTATTAGCTCACAGCATAGGACTAGTTAATGTTTTAATTTTTTCATGGTTCTTGATGTTAACAGATTTTTTACAAGTTGATCAGTACCCTTTATTATAACATTTTAGCAAGTCTTCACTGTATCTCCCCTTTCCCCTTTGACCTACTCATACACCCACTAATTTAGGCACCTTCTCCCTCTTCTATCCCTGTCAAACTTCCTTATTTTTTTTTCTGTTCCTTAGTTTCCCTGTCCCCTCTCCCTAGGTCAATCAGTTCTGCATATCCTGTTCCAGATTGTTAATTGCAATACACACAATATCTGATCACTCGTTTCATATTTCACATATTGCAACAAAGCGTTCATTCATTTCTTCCTATTCATTTCCAACTCTCACTTCCACTGCCTCTGATAAAGATCTCATTTATATAATAGGCATCTTATGCAGTATTTGTCCTTTCATGATTGAATTATTCCACTCAGCATAGTGGGTGTTTAGATTTGCTGGTGTCTTTCACAATTTCTTCATTGTTTAATGTTTTTCATTGTTTCTTAATGCTACCTTGTACATTGTGTAAATGTACCTGTTTGTCCATTTGTTTGCTGATTGGTTTATACAGGCATTTTATTACACGTGAAAGAGATTTATGCAGACTTACACAGCTACATAAAAACCACAAAGTAAAATACAGTGGTAATAAGGAAAATAAAAAGTAGGTAAATGTCAAAAAGTACGTAGACGTGGGAATGTGGGGCAATTACATCTTGCACATTTGCTCAAGAAAGGTAAAAAAATGATTTTTGTTTGTTTTTGTGTTGTTTTTTTTTTAATTCCCGTGGCCCCGTCTTCCCGGGGGGGGGGGCACTGGGGTCCCCTCTGCTGCTCTGACAAATGGAAAACAAAACCCCAAACACAGAGGAGCTGGTCACTCTGCATGTGCACCCACGCTGTGCACTTGGGAAGGGAGGTGCTGCCCTAAAAAATAATTTTTAAGTTCTCTCTAGACTCAATAGAAGAAAATAAAAATAACCCATCATAGTATCTGTAGTGAAGAGATAAGCCAACTGTTCAAGAAAATTATTCCCGTAAATGTTGAATTGCTTTTTGTGATGGGCATTGCATTATAACTAACCTACATTCTGTACATACAATGATAGATGTCATGGGACTACTTTTAATACGCTTTTCAGTAGAGATTGATATTTTTATAACAAATTTTAAATCAGCACAACCACTTAAATAGATAGTAATTTGCTGTGTACTTTTTTTTGCATCTAACTTCACAAAAGAATAGGAATTACAGTGGAGATTACAGAATAAGATATACTCATAAGTCAGAAAAAATAAAAGGAATTGAGTAAGACAAGTAGGAATTAATGATCTTTGAAAACATTTTGAAACTAAAGAGGTTAGAATGTAACTTGAAAATGACTTGTGTAGGAAAAATAAAGCAAATCAAAACTATTTTTGAATAGCTGTTTGCAACTTTAGTTTTCAGAGCTCAGATATGTACTTGCTCATTTCAGGCAAATTTTTAAAAGTTAATAAAATTTAAGGCAGCAAAATCATAGTTACTGGTGAATATTTGGAATCTAACAATTACTTTTGGTAAAAGAGCCCTATGAATCATAAAATAGATTAACTTGGATTGAAAATAATATTTATCTCAAAAAATTGATAAGATAGACATCAACTTGAGCAGAAGGAATTTACAATTAGAGTGCTGATATTGTGCTTTGAATATGCTTTTGGATTTTTTAACATTCAATGGATGTCCTAAAAATCTAATCATGTAGTCATGGTAGAAAAATATTAAGAAGGGAAAAGGTAAAATTTTATAGTCTATAAATTAGATAAGTTTGCTGTTAGGGACCTCTCCAAAGTACTGAAGAGCAATGGTGTCTCTCTGGAGACTAAGGTGCATCTGATACAGGCCATGGTTTTTGCAATCACTTGTTATGCATCAGAGAGTTGGACAATGACTAAGGAGGATAGAAGCAGATTGATGCCTTTGAGCTGTGGTGCTGGAGAAGAGTATTGAGGGAGAACAAACAGATTTATCCTGGAGAGGGTTAAACCAGGCAGCTTCTTGGAGGCAAGGATTCTGAGGCTCCGTCTAACATACTTTGGACATGTTGTAAGGAGGGACTGGTTCTTGGAGAGGGACATCATGCTTGGGAGGGTGGAGGGGCAGTGTAGGAGGGGAAGACCCTCTATGAGGTAGACTGATTCAGTGACTGGGGTAATTGGGATGGGTGTATCGGAGACAGTGCGATTGGCACAGGACAGAGCAGACTTTAGGACTGTTGTACATAGGGTCGCTATGAGTCGCAAGTGACTTGATGGCACAAAACAACAACAACAACATAAATTTGATAAACATAAGAAATAAAAACAAGATAAATTTTCATAAAGGGTGAAAAGTCAGTGAAGAATTAGAATTCTATGAAGGTAAATGTTTCCAGGATGACCAGGATGAAATCCCAGGTTGGCTTTCTTCTCCATGTGTAGCCTGAGACAAGCCACAAAACTCTTTTATGATAACTCATAAGATTGCTAAATGTACATACATAGTGTTAAGAAAAGTGTTAGGCACAAGACAAATACTTGAAGGTTGCTACCTAATATATATTAATGTAACTAATAAGAATAGATTACAAATATAAAGCACATTGTTGTTATATGCCATCTAGTCGCCTGCAACTCATAGTGACCCTATGTACACAGCCTTAAATCCTACTCTATCCTATGCCAAACTTACTGTCTCTGACACACCTACCTCCATTACCCAGTCACTGAATCAATACATCTCATTGAGGGTCTTCCTCTCCTGCACTATCTCAAGCATGACTTCCCTCCCCAAGGATTGATTCCTCCTTGAAGCATGTCCAAAATATATTAGACGAAGCTTCAGAATTCTTGCCTCCAAGGTTTAACCATCTCTAGGTCAAACCTGTTTGTTCTCTTAGCAAGCCATTGAATATTCAATACTCTTCTCCAACACTGCAGCTCCAAGGCATCAATTCTTTAATCATCACTAGTCATTGTCCAACTCTCTGAAGCATAGCAAGTGATTGCAAAGACCATTGCCTGTATCAGGGGCATCTTAGTCTCAAGACTGACATCGTTGCTCATCAGTACTTTGGAAAGGTCTCTAACCAGGCTTTCCCAACGCAATACATCTTTTAATTTCCTGGCTCCTGGTGCCAAGAGGGTTGATTATGGAGCCAAGCAAACTAAAGCGGTGAACAATATCAATCTCTTAGCCATCTATCATCATTCTGCCAATTGGCACAGTGGTGAGAATCTTTGTTTCTTGATGTTGAGCCTCAATCTATATTGAAGGCTGCAGTCCTTGACCTTCTGCAGCAAGTACTTCTGGCCCTCCTCAGTTTTAGCAAGCAGGATTGTGTCATCTACATAACACAGATTGTTGATGAGTCTTCCTCCAATCCTGATGCCACACTTCTCCTTACAGAGCCCAGCCTCCCAGATAATCTGTTCTGCATAAAGATTGGAAAGGTATGGAGATAGGACACATCCCTGGCATAAACCCTTCCCAATATTGAACCATGCAATGTTCCTTGCTCTGTTCTGATGACTGCCTACTGGTCCAAGTATAGGTTTCACATTAGCATGATCAAGCAATCTGGGATTCATTCCCATTTTTTTCAGAGTTAGCCACATTTTGTTGTGGTACACACAGTCAAACACCTTTGCAGAATCAATGAAACACAGATAGATGTTCCTATGGTATCCTCTGCTTTCACTTAAGATCCATCTAACATCAGCTACAATATGCCTAGTACCACGACCCCTTCTAAATCCAGCCTTCACTTCTGGCAGTTCTCTGTTGATGTGCTGTTCCAGCCATTTTTGGATAATCTTCAGTAGAATCTTGCCTGCATGTGATATTAATGATATTGTTCAATAGTTTCCACATCAGATCACCTTTCTTTGGAACAGGAACAAATATAGATCTCCTCCAGTCAGTTGGCTAAATGGTTGTCCTCCAGATTTCTTGGCACAACTTGGTGAGCACATCTAGGGCAGGATTTGTTAGCTGAAATGTCCTTTGGTATATCATGAATTCCAGGGGCCTCATTTTTTGCCAATTCTTTCAAAGCAACTTGAACTTCTTTCTTCATCAGTATAGGCTCTGGCTCATATGTTGTTTCATGAAATTCTTCTGTGTCTGCCTATTCCTTTCGGTATTCTGTATACTCTTTCCATCTTCTTTTAATATTTGCAGGATCACTCAATATTCTGCCCAAAGCATCCTTAAATATTACAACTCAAGGCTTGAATTTGTTCTTCAGTTCCTTGAGCTTAAGAAATGCTGAGCGAGTTTAGCTCCTTTGATTTTCTGACTCCAGCTCTGTGCATATTTCATTATAATAATTTACTTTGTCTTCCCACACTGCTCTTTGAAATCTTCTATTCAGCTCCTTAATATTGTGATTTCTTCCCTCTGCTTTGGCTTCTTGGCACTTTACTGCAATATTCAGAGTTTCTTCTGACATCTATTTTATCTTTTCTTCCTCTTCTGTCTTTGTAGTAACCTTTTGCACTCTTCTTGGATGATATTCTTGATATCCTCCCATAACTCATCTGGTCTTCACTCATTAGTGTTCAAGGCCTCAAACCTGTTCCTGAGATGGTTTTGA
Source organism: Elephantulus edwardii (assembly GCF_000299155.1). NCBI lineage: Eukaryota > Metazoa > Chordata > Mammalia > Macroscelidea > Macroscelididae > Elephantulus > Elephantulus edwardii. Next base: position 6,697,448 of record NW_006399764.1, on the reverse strand, counting down.
AATTCAGGTGGGATAGAATCAAGGTCGTATTTTGGTTCCTATGCATTTGACGTAATTTTTCTTAGCTTTCGCTTGAACTTGCCTATGAGTAGTTGGTCTGTTCCACAATTAACACCTGGCCTAGTTTTCACAGCTGATACTGAGATTCTCCAGTGGTTCCTTCCGCAGATGTAATCAATATGATTCCTATGCTCACCATCAGGTGAAATCCATGTGTATAACCTGCTTTTATGTTACTTATAAAATGTATTTACAATAAATAAATCATTAATTGCGCAAAATTCTATCATTCTATCTCCAGCTTCATTTCTGTCACCAAGTCCATGTTTTCCAACTACTGATCTTTCTTCTCTGTTCACAACTTTTGCATTCCAGTCACCCATTATTATTAACACATCTTGATTGCATGTTCGATCGATCTTGGACAGCAAAAGTTGGTAGAAATATTATCTTTCCTCTTCATTGGCTCTGGTTGCTGGTACATATATCTGGATGATAAAGGACTTCATGGTATACGTAAGGATATTATCATGTCACTCACGATATTGTATTTCAAGACAGATCTAGAAATGACTTTTTTTAACTATGAGAGCAACCCCAATTTTCCTCACCTTTTCTTTTCCAGCATATACTTATATAATATAAAAAAGAAATTGGCAAATCTTTATTAAATTAGAAAACTATTACATGGATTATTTTAGCAAGCACCACATTTTAAATAGATCTATGGTAAGTGGATGTTAAGACTTAGTCTTGGCCTAACTGAATTGATTTCCCAAATCTTATAAAGAAAAGAAAGAAAATTTATAAAAA
>NW_006399764.1:6691641-6696354 GCF_000299155.1 Elephantulus edwardii | reverse complement strand
CACATAAAATACATGTCTCTATATAGAAATATATTTCTATATTAAATATATATCTGTCTAATAGGAATACATGTATTTCCAACTTATTGGAAATGCATATAACACACAACTCTGCTCGCTGAAACTGAGGAGGACCTGAAGAGCTTGCTGCAGAAAGTCAAAGACTGTATCCTTCAATATGGCTTGAAACTCAACATCAAGAAAACAAAGATTCTCAACACTGGATCAATTAGCAACATCATGATAGATGGTAAAGAGATGAGATTGTTAACAGCTTCAGTTTGCTTGGCTCCACAATCAACTTTCTTGGTAACAGCAGCCAGGAAATTAAAAGACGAATTGCATTGGGAAATACTGCTGTCAAGGACCTCTCCATGTACTGAAAGAGCAATGATATTAGTCTGGAGACTAAGGTGCTCCTGATCCAGGCCATAGTCTTCACAATTACTTGCTATGTGTCAGAAAGCTGAACAATGATTAGGGATTATTGAAGGAGAATTGATGCCTTAGAGCTGTGGTGCTGGAGAAGAAGAGTATTGAATATACTATGGACTGCCAGGAGAACAAAATGGTTTGTCCTAGAGAGGGTGAAACCAGGCTGCTCCTTGGAGGCAACGATTCTGAAGCTTTATCTGATGTACTTTTGACATGTTGCAAAGAGACCAGTCCTTGGAGAGGGACATCATGTTTGGGAGAGTGGAGGGACAGCACAGGAGAGAAAGACCCTCAATGAGATGGATTGATTCAGTGACTGGGTAGGTGTGTCAGAGACAACAAAATTGGCACAGGGTAGAGCCTGGTTTAATGCTGTTGTACATAGAGGTGCTATGAGTTGCAAGTGACTCAATGGCACATAACAACAACAACAACAACAATAATTTAAAAATATATAGAATGTATGTTCTATACAGACTGTGAAGTCTAGAATTGTAGATTCATTACTAGTTTAAATTTTTCTAAAATTTTCTCTCTTTCCTCTATAAAACTAGGGAATTTTTGATGACTATTCTTGTACATAACCTCCTGTGGCCAGAAATAAGACAGTTAGTATTTAAATAGACAAAACTCTGTGAAGTATTATGGCTTTCTCAGAAATCTCATCTTTAATATAATTCTCCATCATCAGAAAAAACAGTAAAATCAAATTACATTCTTGAATTAGTCACATTTTCAGAAAAAGCTTGAACTTCTTTACCCTTTCCTTGAAGATGCTTTTCTTCAGCGGAGCAACAATAAGACATCACCTCTATAATTTAATTGACTCTGCCTCTATGATTTAGTAATAGTTACTCAATTGTCTGAGAATATTACCCTTTTTCCTAGACACTTCCCTTTTGCAAACCAATCTAAACAGATTATATAGAAGAGTCAAGTAATGCGCACACTCTTTTCAACAGGTACAGACAACCTTTCCTCAAACTCCTCCCAAATAATAATTGTTATTGTTGCTAGGTGCCACTGAGTTGAGAACAGCTCCAAGTGACCCTCTGAACAACAGATCTGAACCCCTGCCTATCCTGCAGCATCTTCACATGTCCTGACACACAAGAGCCTATTGTGGCAGTCTCCATGTCAGTCCACCTGGTTGAGGGTCTTACTCTCCCTTGACAACCCTCCACCCTTCCCAGCCCTTCATGTCACTCTCCTTGGAATAGCCCCTCCTAGCAACACACCTAAAGTATGTGAAGCAAAGCCTCATCATTCTTGCCTCCAGAAAGGACACCCGCTGCACTCTTCAAGATATCTTTATCATATATTAAGTTGTTGTCATTGTTGTTATGTTAGGTGCCCTCAAGTCACAGACAACTCATAGTGACCCTAAAGGGTGACAGACTTTTATAACTTTGATTGTTTCTCCACGTTCATAGTTTCCAGAGGCAAGCTATTTTGAAACTTGATGCTACTCCTGTTTCCAAGCTTGTTTTATTCGGGGAGCTCCACCAAACACTGTACACCACATGGGTAACCATTATTGCATTTGACACATCCGTGTCACAGTGTTTAGCACCACAGCAGCCACAAGTTACCTCTGTAAAGCAAATGGACAGACCAGTGCTATACCACCTGGAGGAATGTTTGACCAAAAACAAAACCAGGCCTGAGGGCCACAGATTAAAATCACTCACCTTTGGCTTGGTTGCATAACTTTCTCTATGTTGTTGTTAGGTGCATTTGAGTCATTGGCGACTCACAGTGACCCTGTGAATGAAAGACCTGAACACCTGTATGACTTTCATCATTTCTCCACATTTATAGAGTTTCAGTATCTGATCTAAAACTTTAAGAGTTGGTCTATTAAAGAAGACATTAGAGAAAATCCTTTGAAACCAGATGAAAACTATGTTATTTGATATTATTAACAACTATTGTGACAATACGGCCCTGAGTGGTTGGCTCACAGATACAACTGTAGAATGTTATGTGACTCATCTACCCTTTGCATGGACTTGGCCTCACTTACTTTGACTCTCACCTTATGAATTTAAGCATTTTAAAAATTCTTACTCTCATTGATGTCTCATCTCTATAGGTCTGTATGCAGTATCATAAAAGAAAGAAAATCTTTACTCATGTCCTCTCCCAAAAAATTACTTCTGTTTTTATCTAATATGTGACAGTTTTCTCATAGCATAGGTTTTTCTAACTAAAAAATGGACTTTGTCCTGTGATGTTGTTTGTTGTTGTTAAGTGCCGTCGAGTCGCAGGCGACTCATAGTGACCCTATGAAGGAGAATCCTCGACGCTTGTGTGCCTTTCATCCTCTCTCCAGGTTCATAGGGTTTCCAGAGGCAAGCTATTATGGAAGTGGATGCCACTCCTCCTTCCACGCTTGTTTAATCGGTAATGGTTGAATAATGTTTTATCTTGTGCTGCTCCTTTGATAGTCATTATAAAATATAGAACTATATTTCTAACTCTGGAAGCTAAAAAATGTAACTACAAAATTTAATAGTGGATTTTAACTTGTTTTTATGCATTTTTATACAGTCATAAATCTTGTTAGAATAAGATAAAAGAAAGGAAGAAGGGAAGGTGGAAGAAAGGAAAGGACATAAAGAAATGAAAAAGTTAGGAAAAGAAATAAATAGCGTTTTTTCAGGTTGTTGTGTCATGTACCGCAGAGTTGGAACGAACCCATAGTTGACCCGCCAGTGGTTTTTCAAAGGCAGTTAATCACACCAGACGAGATTGTCCATCCTTTTTACACAGAGCAGTTGGTGGCCTTGAACCACATGCCTTTAGGATTGCAGCACAGCTTCTTGTCACTAGGCCAACAGAAACTTAAACCAAAACCATACTAAATCTAGTCATCTAGTCAATTTCTACTCATGATGACCAACAGGTATCTAACACTGTAAATCTTGACTGGGGTTGTTGTTTTTGTTACCTGCTATCAAGTTGGGTGTGAGTCATAGTTGTTGTTGTTGTTAAGTGCCGTCGAGATGCAGGCGACTCATAGCGACCCTATGAAGGAGAGTCCTCGACGCTTGGGTGCCTTTCATCCTCTCTCCAAGTTCATAGGGTTTCCAGAGGCAAGCTATTATGGAAGTGGATGCCACTCCTCCTTCTAAGCTTGTTTTAATCGGGGAGCTCTACCCCACTCTCTGTCCGCATTGGGTAGCCAACCATTAACGCATTTGACTCATAATGACTCTATGAATAGCAAACCAGAGCCATATCCTCTCATGTGCCGTCCTCGTCCTCATCATCTCTGATCGCATTCCTACAGTCACTGCATCAAGACTGTCCCATCTCTCGTCTGTGAAGTAACTGGTGCATTCAGACCACTGATCTTTAGGCTAATAGTCCAAGATGCAACACACCACAGTGCCAAGAATTAGGTGAACATAAATACAGAGGGAATATGTGAAAACTGGCTTCCTAGTGGTAAGAAGCTGTGCTGTAATCTCAAAGGCCCACAGGTCAAGTCTGCCAGCTGCTCTGGGCAGTAGGAAGGATAATCTCCTCCCGTGCTATTTACTGCCTTTGAAAACTCATAGGAAGGCAAGCTATGTGTAGGTTCCCACTGGACAGCAAAAACCAAAAGCAGCAGTGAAACCTCAGTAATGCTAAAGATATGGTGCCTTGAATTATGGTACTGGCAAATGATATTGAATATATGATGGGCTGTCAAAAGAACCAATCTGTGTGTCTTGAAAGAGGTATGGACACAATGCTGCTTGAGCATAAGGAAGGTAAGGCTTTGTCTCACATAATTTTGTTTTTTTTCGTGCTTGGAAAAGTAGGAGATCGGTGAAGGAGAGCAAGACCCTCAACGAGATGGATTGACAAGTGGCTGCAAGATTGTATTCAAGCAGAGCAGAGATTGTGACGATGGCACAAGCCAGGCCAGTGCTTCTGCTTATACGGTCACTACAGTGTCTAGAGGGTCACTTGTGAATTCAGAATGATGCAATGACATCTAACAAGAATAAAAGAAATGTGGCAGAAGTACCCAGTACCTGTAAATTTTGTTGCTAGAGTTCATCTGGAGAGTAGTCCTACTACCAATCATTGTTGTTGTTGTTGTTGTTATGTGCCGTCGAGTCGCTTGTGACTCGTAGTGACCCTATGTACAACAGCCCCAAACTCCGCTCTGTCCTGTGCCAATCGCACTGTCTCCAACACTCCCATCCCAATTATCCCAGTCACTGAATCAATCCACCTCATAGAGGGCCTTCCTCTCCTGCACCGTCCCTCCACCCTCTCAAG
>NW_006399764.1:6653259-6690251 GCF_000299155.1 Elephantulus edwardii | reverse complement strand
CTTTTATCATTTCCTGGGTCATTTAACATTCTGCCAAAAGCATCCTTGATTATACCAACTCGAGGTTTGAATTTGTTCTTCAGTTCCTTGAGCTTAAGATATGCTGAGTAAGTTCGGCCCTTTTGATTTTCTGACTCCAACTCCTTGCACATTTCATTGTAATATTTTGCTTTGTCATCCCGTGCTGCCCTTAGAAATCTTCTATTCAACTCTTTAGTACCTTGAATTCTTCCTTGTGCTTTGGCTTCATTAAGTTTGGTTTAGAAGAGCTAAGATTTTAAATGAATATCCCTCTTTCAACTAGTGCTTGGAGAACTTGGCTTTAAGGAAAACTCCTATAGGTTTGCCTGAGTAAACGCTCAGTTCCAGCCTGGACTGTTTCTGTGGACTCATTTTCTTCTTCCATACTGTCAGTCAATGGTGTCTGAAAGCAAATTTTAAAACGGAGATAGTATTTTTTTCTTCATAATGTTTCTTGAAATTCATGGACAACTTCTTGAAATTTACTTAGTTCCAGGTTATGGTGACCCTGTAAGGCAGAGTGCAATTGTCCCCTTGGGTTTCCAAGGATTACAGAATCAAATTGCTGTTTAAGCTTTGATAGATTCGAACAGTAACTTTACAGCTATCAGCAAAGTGCTTAACCACTGGGCTGCCAGGCCTTCATTCTCAAAATGGAATTAACAAAAATAGTGTCACTGAATTATTGAAGATACCTGGCTGTCAGATGGTCTATGCTCTTCCAGTACACGTAGTAAAAAGATTAAAATGATGTTGTTCATTGTAGTGAAGGAAGGATTGTTTCAAACAAACAAACAAACAAACAATCCTCTTTAGCAGAATAAGTTACTACCTTCTTGTAAACACAAAGCGAGTTCCTATATAATCTATTAAACATCTCTGGACCATTACCCACTTTGAGTTCAATATTGTGTAAGTTACAGTTATGTCTTGTAACCTCTGTACTGCATGTAAAGAGCAGAGGTGAGGAACCTCAGTTCTTGCTTTTGTTCATTTAGAGAGAGTTTTGCCTCTTATTACTCTCAGAGGAGATGTAGAGCCAGATGTAGGGTTAAGGAATGGATTATATTGACTCTTCCTTAGAAAAAGCAACTTGCTGTCTTTATGTTCCCTTTGCACTGCTTTGCTACCTGATCATAATTTATTTTTCTACTTTTCTTTAACTTAAGGGAAATAAGCAACCCTAGTGGCCATCTATAATGTTAAAAGCAATTGTCTCCTCTGCCTCTCTACCACTTTTGGAATCCTGTTATGTTAGATCATTAAGCAAGTGGATAAAATTCTACTGAGATGTCAATTCCCTCTAGTAACTAGAAGTCAGAGAGAAGTGCCTGCCGTTGATGTGCAGTTGTTATATGCCCTCATGACTCACAGCTGACCCCCACAGCAGGGTTGCAGAGGCTGCAGATCTCCTGGGAGGGACTCCCCATCTTTTCCCTGCTGAGCAGCTGAAGGATTGGACTTGCCTGCATTTAAGCTGGGAGCACAACTTCTTACGTGATAGGTCAGAGCTTCCTTGATATGCAGTTGTTGTTGTTGTTTATCTTCTAGTCAGAACTGACCAATAACTGACTCTCCATCAGGCTTTTAGAGGCAGTCAATCACCTCTGAAAAATGGGAGGTTACTCTTTTCCTATATATACATGTAGGGTCATATCTATCTTTCTATTAAACGTGGAGCTGCTGACTCAAAGGCACCTAACAACAACAACATGTGGCCTAAATGTAAGAAGTTGTGCTGTTATCGCAAAGGCACAGAGTTTGAATCCACCAGTTGCTCTATAGGAGAAGGATGTTTATCTTACTAACTAGCTATATCTTTATCTGTAGAGACAATTATGTACTTTACTTGAAAAAGATTTTAATCAACTTACAATTCTTTTAAAACCTTATGGTATTTGGAGATTTCAAATTTATCTTTAGCAAAAAGAATTTTCCCAATATTTAGTATATTCCTAATATCACCTCAGACAATACAAATTTACATTCATTGCTCTGAATGGCTCAGCCGGGCAATACCTACCAAGCCATGTCTCTGTTCATAGTGGCATGTACCCAGATCAGACAAAGAAACTTTACTTAAGTTGTGGTTAATGAATGTTCAGGGAGTCAGTTATTTAGAGGTCTGGTTATAATTCCTGTACTTGTCAAATTAGATAGAAATTTAAATAAGACATCCTCCCCCTTATGATTAATGGAAACCTAAGACCTAGGGAGCCTGGAAGCAGGAGTGGCATCCACTTCTGAAATGGCTTGCCTCCGGAAACTCTATGTATGAACAGTGCTCAGGCCTTTCGTTCATAGGGTCGCTATGAGTTGTCTACAACTCGATGGCACCTAGCAACAATAACAACGACAACATAGAGAGAGAGAGAGCTACGTTGGTCTAGTGGAAAGAAAGTTATGCTACCAAGCCCAAGGTGGATGATTTTAATCTGCAGCCCTTGGGCTGGGTTCAAATTGTTTTCCTGTCAGACATTCTTCTAGGTGGTATAGCACTTGTCTGTGCATTGTTGTACAGAGGTAACTCGTGGTTGCTGTGATGCTTAACACTGGGACACTGATGTGCCAAACGTGGTAATAGTTACCCATGGTGGACAGTGTTTGCTGGAGCTTCCTGACTAAAACAAGCCTGGAAGCAGGAGAGGCATCCACTTCTGAAATGGCTTACCTCCTGTAACTCTATGTACAAACAGTGCTCAGGCCTTGCGTTCATAGGGTCACTATGAGTTGTCTATGACTCTATGACACCTAACAACAACAAGAAGACCTAGAGGGTTGGGTACTGATATCATCCAAGATAGTAACTATTTCATGAATTTCTTCTGTAGAAATTTGTAGGGTGTGATCACTTTAAACACGGAAGCCCCAAGGGTGTTCAAATCCAAAATTAGTTCCATAATCTCTGTAGATAGTCTCTGGCAAAAATGATCTCTGTGTATTCAAAAGAATAAGATTCAATGACATTGTAAGGTACAGTGGAGTTGCCTCTGACTAGTAGTGGTACTACGTACGATAACACAAGTTGTTCATTGTTGTGCTCACTGAGTATTTTTAGTAACTTCCAACTTAGCAGGCTCATGTTCCAGGAATATCAGACAACACTCTATGGAGATCTGTAAGGTTCTTGTTTGTTATTTTTGGAAGCAGATCACCAGGCATTTCTTGCTAGTTTCTCTTACTATGGAAGTTCCATTAAAATGAGCCTACCATGGATGGCCTGTTGGTATTTGGGATATGCTGGCTGTGGCATAGTTGTTAACATCATAATAGCACTTAAAGAGCAATGAGACCCAGGATGACCCAGTCAGAGGAGTCTGAGATTATCCACCTGTTTTCTAACCAACAAACACCCACAGTTACAAACTAATATTTGGGTTTTTTACAAACTAATATTTGGGTTTTTTACAAACTAATATTTGGGTTTTCTTTCCAAATAGAAACTTCCAGGCTATATCCCAAGGACAATTGTTTAAAATGTCTACATGCAGAGTCTTATTCAATGAAAACAAACTTCTGAAAGATGATCCTGAGACATAATGTGATCTGTAGTCGTCAAGGAGAAAAACACAGTTATTTTCTAGAGCCTCCACTTACTGTTGCAAAGAAAGGAACAGATCGCATTTTAGGAGCATTATTTTTCTAAGAATTGAGGCATTAAAAAAGTTCAAAAGAATTTTTATAAAATAACCTATTTTTTAAAAGTAGGTCTTTAAAATATTGTTTAAAACAAAAAACAAACCCCATTCTTCTATGCACTTGCCACATTAGTACCAATGTGTGAATGACTGACTGGTTCTGGTTTTGCTTTACTTCCGCTTCTTTGCAAAGGTTTTTCACCTCCTGTAGGTGGTCTGTTTTATAGTGGTGGAGTTCAGTGAGTACTATCTGCAAATCAGTCTTTACTAGGAAATCTGCTGTGATAATTACCCTAAATAAGAAGGTCAGAAGGCCTGCTTGTACCGCAACAGAGGAGAGAGCCAAGTTCATACATATAAATGGAGTATTTTGCAATTTTTTGCAATAGTAATTGCTATTTTGCAAGGGCTAAATTCCCTATTCCTGGATTAAGCCTTGGGCACTTTTGATTTTCTGTTAATAAAATTTCATTATTTTGTACTCAGAATTAAGCTATCTGGCCTTCAGGAACATTGTGATCTCAATATTTAAGACTTTGCTTCTTTTGCAATGTGATGCAGTCACTTAGTCTATTATCTTAAATTTACTTTACCTTGTTGAACAACATTTCATTTCTTTTTTTTAAATTAAGATCACCAGCAATCCTATTTTGGAATAAGAAGACCTGAGGTCATAGATTAGACTTTGCCTTGTTTTACGTTCTTAGGTATCATACTTAACCCCTCTGAACTTCCCTTTCCCAAAATGTAAATGGAGTAATAATGGCAAGCATTCAGAGATGTGTCTATTAGAAGATAATCTATGCCTAACTAGTATGTTAGTTTAAAGCATGATGCACATATAAAAGTATTATTATCTTTAAATGTAAATCAGTACAAAAGAAAAATTTTATTTAAAAAAATCATTGTGATTATTTTGATTATACTCTTATCAATTTGCAGCACTGAGGTAATTTGGGTTTGCTGTGAGGCTGAATCTTGTGGCATCGGGTGTCAAATGCCATAATAGCTGCCCATGGTGGACAGTGTTCGGTGGAGCTCCCAGTTTAAGACAGGTTTGGAGGCAGGAGTGGCATCCACTTCCTAAACAACATGTCTCTGGAAACTCTATGAACTTGGAAAAATGATAATAATTGTAGAAAAACTTCAGGCCTATTGTTCATAGGCTCGCTATGAGTCATGCTCGACTTAATGGCAATACACAAAAAAACAACAACTATGATACAAGTATTTTTGTATAGTTATCATACTTATTAGATGATAATACTCTACAAGTAAGCCCTGGTATTGGAGAAGATCTTTTCTATCTGAATTTAATTACTTCAGAACTTAGAAGGGCTCTTTTTAGAAAGCTATTTGAATATCAACTCCTCTCCCTAGAAAGTGGGACATCTAGACCTGGAACATTCCTTCCTGGTCACTTGACTTCTGTTAAATTGGTGAACATCTCTCTGCAACTTCCCCTCACCTTTTGAAATTGTTGTCTCAGAAAAGTGTTTTGCTACTTCACTTTTTTCTCCTTACCCGTTTGTGTTTGTGTGGGTGAGAAGGTTATTTTATCAAGGCATTGACCAAATTATGGTATCTGAGAAGAATATGGAAGATCAAACTTTACAAATTGATGATCAGGAACAGCTATAGATTTTTATCAATTGTCAAGATGTTAAGAATGAAACAAATTCATTTGTAAGGTAATATGCAACTGGTTTTGAAAGCTTAATAAGAAACCAAACATCTTTCCTATATGATAATAAGCAGATGAGGTGAAGCGGCGGGAGGGGGCGGGGGTGAGGTTTTATTTTCTAGCTTGATTTCTGTTTCCCTGTCATTGCTTCATCTGTCCTTTGTTTCCCTTATGTTTCATTCTTTCTGTGATAGGGGTGGCCTACTGTTAAGAAATGTCCTACAATTCCAAACACATGCAGCTTGAATCCACTAACTGCTTCACAGGAGAAAATGGACAGTCTCCTCCTGTGCGACTGACTGTCTCTGAAAACCTGCTGGAGAATCAGCTATGGGTCAATGCCGACTCAACAGTATACAACAACAACAAACAGCTTGACCTCATATCAAAGGCATTCAATGTCAGACAGCTTAATGACAAATTTCATTTTACAGTTAAAATAAGGTGAAACTAAACCCAAGTCTTCCTATGACAGTGCAAGCTTATATCTATTTATTTGTTAACGTTTTGTACATTTTACTACCCTTATTCATCCTTACACATATTTTAGTTTGGATGATAGCTTATGGAACCATTCAAGAAACAGAAACTCATCGTCTCAAGGAGGGAACAGTTCATAGCTGGCTTGCCTCGGATTTTCCAAGCTGGTAACATGCATGGGGTGATTACCCATCTTTCTCCTGAGGAACTGCTGGTGGATTCCAATAGAAGCACAGCCTTGAGGTTAGAAGTGTAACTCACTACAGACTGTGCCACTCATATAATGGGCATCAAAGGTAAGAAATTGGAAATCCAGGAACTTGTCCTCTGAGTAGTTATTTAGCTCTGCATTTGGGGCCATCTCTTTTCCTGGAGCTCTAGTCATTACACTCTTGTTCCTGGCTACTTTCTCTCTTAGTCATTGCAGTGATGGCTGTCTGAACACGAACATGTGCCCAATAGTCTTTGCAACCACTCATTATGCATCTGAGAGCTGGCCAGATAATAAAAGTGACTCAAGAAGAATTGATACCTTTAAGTTGCAGTGTTAGGGAAGACTACTAAATATCCCATGGACTGTCAAAAGAATAAACAGATATGTCTCAGAGAAAGTGTTCCTTGGAGGCAAAGTTTTGTCTCCTGTACTTTGGGCTTTGAAGGAAATGGCAAAAAATAAGGCCTAGGAATAGATGGTTTACCAATTGACATATTTCAGCTAATAGCTGCTGCCCTGGATGTGCTCACCAAGTTGTGCCAAGAAATCTGGAGAACAACCATGTGGCCAACTGACTGGAAGAGATCTATATTTGTTCCCATCTCAAAGAAAGGTGACCCAACAGAGTGTGGAAACTATAGAACAATATCATTGATTTCACGTGCAAGCAAGATTCTACTGAAGATTATCCAAAAACGACTGGAACAGCACATCAGCAGAGAACTGCAAGAAGTTCAGGCTGGGTTTAGAAGGGGTCATGGTACTAGGGATATTGTAGATAATGTTAGATGGATCTTAACTGAAAGCGGGGAATATCAGAGGAATGTATATTTGTGTTTCATTGACTATGCAAAGGTGTTTAACTGTGTGTATCATAACAAACTGTGGCTGACTCTGAGAAGAATGGGAATCTCAGAACACTTGATCATGCTAATGAGAAACCTATACTTCAACCAGGAGGCAGTCGTCAGAACAGAGCAAGGGAACACTGCATGGTTCAACATTGGGAAGAGCGTACGCCAGGGATGTGTCCTTTTCAACCTGTGTGCAGAACAGATTATCTAGGAGGCTGGGCTCTATGAGGAGAAATGTGGGGTCAAGATTTGTGCAAGATCTATCAACAATCTGCATTATGCAAATGACACAACCCTGCTCGCTGAAACTAGGGAGGACCTGAAACGCTTTCTGCAGAGTGTCAAGGACTGCAGCCTCCAATATGGACTGAGGCACAATGTCAAGAAGACAAATATTCTCACCACTGGGCTAATTGGTAGCATCAGAATAGATGGTGAAGAGATTGAGATTGTTCACAGCTTTAGTTTGCTTGGCACCATAGTCAACACTCTTGGCACCAGTAGCCAGGAAATTAAAAGACATATTGCCATTGGAAAGTCTGCTGTTAGGGACTTCTCCAGGGTACTGAAGAGCAATGGTGTCTCTCTGGAGACTAAGGTGTGTCTGATGCAGGCCAGGGTCTTTGCAATCACTTGTTATGCATCAGAGAGTTGGATAATAACCAAGGAGGATAGAAGGAGAATTGATGCCTTTGAGCTGTGGAGCTGGAAAAGAGTATTGAGAGTACCATGTACTTCTAGGAAAACAAACATATTCATCCTAGAGAGATTTAAACACAGTGGCTCCTTGGAGGCGAGGATTCTTAGGCTCTGTCTAACATACTTTGGGCATGTTGTAAGGAGAGACCGGTCCTTGGAGCAGCACATCATGCTTGATAGGGTGGAGAGATAGCACAGGAGAGGAAGGCCCTCTATGAGGTGGATTGATTCAGTGACTGGGGTAATCGGGATGGGAGTGTCAGAGACAGTGCGATTGGCACAGTGCAGAGCAGAGTTTAGGGCTGTTGTACAGAGTCGCTAAGAGTCACAAGCAACTCAACGGCATATAACAAGAACAACTTTGGGCATGTTGTGAGGAGAGGCTATTCCTTGGAAAGGGATCGTGCTTAAAAAGGTGGAGGATTAAAAAGGAGAGGATGATCCCCAACGAGACAGAGGGACACAATAACTACAGTAGTCGTGTCATGAGTGTCAGAGATAATGAGGACAGCCCAGGATAGGACAGTGTTCAGGCTCGTTATTCATAGGGTCGTGATTTGTGGTACTCAAACACACCTAATGACCACAACAGCACAATTCACGTATAATTGTGAAGCCCAGATGCAAAGTCAATCTCACTGGGACTGTAAACAAGATCTGTAAACCTACATTTGCCCACCACCCTCCTCTATCACCTCCACACCACCCTCACTCCCTAAAGAAATTAAAATACTTCACATGAAATGCTTCTACACAAACGTGTATGTTTTTGTTTATGAAGGGTTTTTAGGATGCTACACTGACAATATAAAAAACTGATCTCTCAATTTCATTAAATAAAAATCTGCTGGCAGGGACATGGCAACATAATTTCTTTCACCATAAAGAAATCAATCAATGATCAAACAAATAAACTTTCCTAGGCCCTTTCAGTCAATCAAAACTATGGCAGTTGCAATGATATTTGTTGCATACTATTTAGTCCTGTGTAGTAGACTTTGGTTCTGCTATTAATGTGTAATTATGGACTACCAAAAGGAATCGGTACTGGATACACGTCTCTATCTTCTTCTCGAAAGTGGTGAAGATTACTAGTTTGAGAGGGTCTTTTGCTGGGAGGAAGGCGAGTATGAATAAAGCCCCATTGTTTCTCAATTTTCTCACAATGCATTAGGCATTGGGCAATCTGTCATGCACCTGCTTTGTTCAGGCTTTGCCTAATGATGTGGGAGGATCACGAAGTCTAATCTGATACAACGACTATGTAAATGTCATATGGGTCCCTTGTACATTTGCCTGAGGGCTTCTTGCTAGGGCACATTTCAAAAGCGATAAAGGTTATAGCAACCTGTGAAGGATTTATGCCATGCAGCCTAGTGGCCATGATTTAGTTTTGTAGAAGACATTTCATTTTAAATTTAGGAATTAATCATTTAGCATAGCTAATTTTATTGGGTACCATAGAATATAAAAGGAAGAAAAAGGATGAGATTTCTGAACACTGATTTTGTTTTATGAAAATACTAAAATATTATATATATTTTTTCTTTTTTAATGTAGTTCTGGTCAAAGAAATATTCCTGTATATAACACAAAATGAATTGTTTTTAAAAGATGAGAGTTATAAAACTCTTTATAATTTAATTAAAAATTAAATACAATTGCTAGTTAATCATGAAGATAATTTAGTATTGTGAAATCCTAATTCTAGGAATCAAATATAGAATTCTTCAATAAATATTTACATTATTTATGTTGTCATCATTAGACGCTTAGATGGATTCTCTCAGTGGTCCTTTGTGCAACAAAATAAAATACTGTCTCTTCTTGCATCAGTTCCCTCAATTGATGTTGAATCCATTGTTGGTGTGGGTTTTTTTTTGGGGGGGGGTGTTTGTTTTGTTGCCATAGTTGTGAGTTTATTGAGGAAATAGGGAAATAGGTAGATGGGTGGGGGAGGCAAAGGATATCACATCATGAAAGCCCAGGTTTGGTCCAGTAGCACAAATAAGCCTCAGGTTTCCCTAATCATCCAGCAATCTTTGTCTCATCAAGGTCAAAAGTCAACTCTCTAGCTCGGTCTCCAGGGCTCTGTCAGGCTGTGTCTCACAAGTCTCTCTGCAGTCTAGCCAGCTCTACCTCTTAAATTCACACCACAGCTTGATTATGTAGAAGATGCTGATCAACAGTGAACCATGTGCTCTCAGTTGAGACAATTGGCGACCACACTCCCACTGGAACCCTTATTCACTGTTGGTGGGAGTGTAAAACGGTGCCACCACTATGGAAGGCAGTATGGTGCTTTCTCAAAAAGTTGCAAATAGAAATACCATTTGACCCAACAATTCCACTACTGGGAATATATCCCAAAGAAACCATAACCACCACCCAAGCATATATATGCACACCCATGTTTATCACAGCTTTGTTCACAATAGCAAAGAGTTGGAAACATCCCAAATACCCATCAACAAACAAATGGTAGAGAAGCTCTGGTATATTCACACAATGGAATATTACTCTGCATTGAAAAACAAGGAGCTCATGAAATATTATTCAAAATGGGTGACCTTGGAGGATATTATGCAGAGTGAAATATCTCAGTTCTAAAAGGACAAATAATGCATAGTGCCACTGTTGTAAAATGGGACTGACATTGAGGTTGGGGGGAGACTTAGAATGATGGGGTAAATTATGTATACTTCATTGAAACTGATGAGGGAGAGAACTGTTTAAAAGGGATATATAATTAAGATTGTCATGATAGGAGTCCAGAATGAAGGCTGCATAGTAGAGTGAACTTGGGGGGAGGGATTGTATAACAATGAAAGAATTTTCCTTTTACTTTTCAAAGAGAAGAGCAAGCTGGGTGGGGGAGGGTTGAGCAGGGAGAAAAGTGCAACAATGAATGAATAGAAATTCAAAGTCTCTGTAAACTTTCATTAAAATTAATTTTAAAAAATCTAAAAAATGAATTCATATGCTCCCAGAGAGCCATGGAGAGTGTGGAGAGCTTCAAGAATTCCTTTTATTTACATAGCCCCACCTGATTGTGTGGTCAGTTCAGGTCTAAGGCAATGTTAGAAAAACCTTTTTCCTTTTGTCAGTATTTGAAATTTTAATGAAAGTATATAGAGACCTTGTATTTCCATTCATTCATTGTTGCGTATTCCCTCCTCCCCACCACTCCCTATTTGCTTGAATCCATTGTTACAGTCACAACAATGTATTTAAGAATCTTCTTCCTTTTTGCTGGATCTCCATTTCAATGAAGCATTAAAGCCTCCTCCAGGGACTGGTCCCACCTGAGCAAAAGTCTCAAATAGGTGAGACAAATCTTCACTACTAATGAGATTTCTGTCTGAGCTTTACCCAAAATAGATTCATTTGTTCTTCTGGAGATCAATGTTTTCCATTAACACCAATTCAATGCATAAGTGTTAATTTTTCTTCAGTCTTCCTCCATTGTCCAGCTTTCAAATGTGCTTGAGGTGGTTGAAAATTCTACAGCTTAGTTCAGGCAAATGTTATTACTTAAGTGGGATCTTTGCTTTGAACATTTGAAATGTACAAAATATATGAGATAAAGTCTTCCATCCTCTCTTCTACAAGTCATCCTGGATGTACCTTTTCCAAGATAGATTTGCTTGTTTTCTAGAAGTCCATGATAAGTTCAATATTTTTTGCCAACATTTTTATTATTTAAATGCCTTAACTCTTTTGTTTTCCTTACTCTTGTCCAGTTTTCGCATGCACATGAGGCAACTGAAAACACTGTAGCTTGATTCATGAGCACCTTAATCCTCATATGACATTTTCGTGTTTTCTAGAATTTTCGAAGTCTCTTAATAGTAGCTTATTTCCTCATAATATGTCTCATTTGATTCTTAACTGCTCCTTTCCATGGGTGTTGACCGTGCATTTAAGTAAAATGAAATCCTTGAAAATGTCAAAATTTTCTGCGATGATTTTGATTATTCTATGATTATACCAGTCCAATTGTATGGATGTTTTCTCTGTTTATGTTCAGGTGTAATTCTATATACTATAGTATGCCAAGTCCTCTTTATTTTCAGTGAGCAAAGCTATGTCATCTGCATATCACAGTTGCTAATGAGTCTTCCTCAGTCTTTATGCTGAAGTATTCTTCATATCATCCAGTTTCTAGGATTATTTACTGGCGTATGTGTTGAGTAAATATGAGGAAAGACTACAACTTTGATGTACTCTTTCCTTGACATTGAAACATGCTTTATCTTCTATTTCTGTTCCGATGAGGGCCTCCTGGTCTGTGGACACGTTCTGAAATTTCTATTCTTGACTATGTTATCTGTAATTTGTTCTGACTTAAGTATTCAAATGTCTTTGTATAGTCAGTAAGACAAAGTTAAGCATATTCTTTGTATTCTCTGCTTCAACTAAAATCTATCTGATATTAGCAATGATATCAGTAATTAGTCTGATATCCTCTTTGACTTCAGCTTGAATATCTGATACTATCTTGCTTATATATTGCTGAAACTCTTTTTGAAAGATCTTCAGCAAAATTTGTGATATTAATGATATTGTTTGGCAATTTCGACATTCCCTTAGATTGCCTTTATTTGAAATGAGTAGTTTAAAATTCCATGGCTTGAATCAGCACAACTTACTTTGTAAAGCTACATCCCTGCTCTTTAACACTTTGGAGAAGTCCTTGACAACAGGTTTTTTCTTATGCAACACACCTTTTGATTTCTCCATGAGATTGTCACAGTGACTGCAGCAATGGACTCGGTATCAGAGATGATGCACATAAAAGAGAACAGCACAGGTTACAGAGCTTGTCATTCATAGGATCACGGTGAGTCATACTTGTCTCAGCAGCATCGAAACTAGCAACAACGACTACTACGGGTGTTGATTTGGGATCCAAGTAAACTGAGAACTGGGACAATTTCATTTTTTCCCCCCTCCATCGATTATGATGTTGTCTATTGATGCAATGAGGAAAATGCTTGTTTTCCTAATGTTGAAATGCAATTTATATCAAAAGCTGCAGTGTTTGAGATTCTGCAACAAGAGCTTCTTCATGTCTTCCTCGCTATCTATGAGCAAGCCTGTGTTATTCATACATGCCGGCTGTGGATAAGCCTCTCCCCAAACCCGATGCCACACTGTTCTTCAGATAGTCCGGGTTTTCAGATTATTTTCTCAGGGTACAGATTGACTATGTATGAAGAAACGATACTACCCTGACACACACCTTTCCTGATTTTGAGCTTTGCAGTGTTTCCTTGTTCTGTTCGAATTTAGTAGCTATCTTCCAAATGTCTTGGTTTAGACCAGTGAGCATGTGCAGTAATACACTATTTGTTAAACCTTGTCAATTGGTATTCCACCAAACTCCTGAGGCCTTATTTTTTGGAAATGCCATCGGTGCAGTGCTGTTTGAACTTCTTCCTTCACTCCCATTGGTTCCTTATCATATGCTACCCCAGAAATGGTTCAGGGTTAACCAATTCTTTTTAGCACAATTTTTTCTGTATTCTTTCCATATCCATTAATGCTCCCTACATCACTCAAGATTGTCCCCATAGAATCCTTCAGTATTGCACCTCAAGGTGTAAATTTGGTCTTCAGTTCTTTCAATTTGAGAAACACCGTATGTGTTTCTTCCCTTTTGATTTCCTAGCTCCAGTTTTGTTTTTTGTTCTTTTCAAATGCATTGTAATACTTTGTCTTCTGAAGCTGTCTTTTAAAATCTACATTTCTCTTACTTCAACATTTCCCCCCTTTATTTGGGGGAAATTTATTTATCTTTTCATTCTAGTGCAAATTACTTTTCTTTACTTTTTTTATCTAAACCTATGGTTCTGACCCTAGTCTGTCCTTTACAATTACTGTTTTTGTTGTGTACTCCTGAGCTGGAACCAACCAATTGCTAATCCTTCAGTGGGTTTTCAGATTTCTAGGAGGGAGATTGTTCGTTCTCTATCCTACAGAGTAGCTAGTGGGTTCCAACTGTATGCCTTCGAGGTCACAGCGCATCTTCTTACCACCAGGCCACCAAAATCATGCCTGAGATTCACCTCCATTTTAGCAGAATAGACAGTTATGCCTATAATTAGTATTATATTGTTATGTATTCTCAAGTTGGAGCAGACCCACAGCTGACCATCCAGCAGCTGCGGGGGCAGTAAATTGCACTGGTGTGGATTGGCCCTCTTTCTCCTGTGGAGCGGCTGACGGACTTAAACCATATGCCTTTGGGTTGGCAGCACAGCTCCTTACCAGTGCTCCTTTAATTAGGAGAGGACATTAAAACCCTGTCTTTAACAGAAACAAATAGCAGAGGTAACCTTAGTTACTGGTAGCAAAGAACATGAAGTAAGACTGAGGGTATATTAAAAAGCTAATGGGAATAAGCCTTATGAATGTGATTATTCTTTAATGGCGTTTGTAGTCCTTGGTTTTAGATCCGCCTTGAGTTCGTTTTGTGTACGGAGTAAGGTGTGGATCTTTCTTGATAGGCTGGGGGGTGACTGAGAAAGATGGAATAAATTACGTATATTGCATTGAAACAGATGAAAGAGCGAGCTGTTTAAAAGGGATATATGATGAGGTATTATTGTCATGACTGGAGTCCAGAATCAAGGCTGTATAGTGGAGTGGACTTGGAGGAAGGGATTGTGTAACAATGAAAGAATTTTTCTTTTACTTTTCAAAGAGAATAATGAACTGGAGGGGAGGGGTGGGCACGGAGAAAAGTGCAACAATGAATGAACGGAAATCCAAAATCTCTGTAAATTCTCATTAAAATTAATAATAAAAGCTAAAAATTTAAAAAAGAATGTGATTATTAGCTCACATCTTTCTAGATTTATTACAGAAATTACTTTAACTAAATGAATGACTAATTAAAGTCACTGGTACTGGAAATTGCTGATAGATTCTGGAATTTGTATATAGAAGTACTATAAACTCATTCTAAGAATAAAGCTTGATCTCTATACAATACTATGGTGTCCAAATCCACCTACTAAAGTAATTTACCATTCCAGTTTTCCAAATTCTGTGGAATTTCCTGGGACTTTCGGCACAAAACTGGAATCCTGGGCAATCAAGGACAAGTTGAGCTACTTCCATGTTATTTCCAATTCTAGGGAAAAGGGCAAAAACAATTGCCAAAGTTCAAGTGCATTCATATTTTCCCAACAAAGCACTAACAAAAAGTGAATGAGCAACGCAATTGTTAGCTTTGATCGGCAGCCAAGTGAGCACTTGCTATTTCTGATATTCTTTGCCTGCATCTACTCACCCTTTCCAAAGCCTTTTTGGATCAGTCACTGTTTTGTCATCCACGTTTCTAATAACAGTGAGTTTTTTCTGTGAACAGATTTTGAATTACTTTCCAATATACTTTATTTTCTATTCTCATGCATCTTTGTCTAGTTTTATTCAGATTGTTCTTCTGCTATTTGTTACCTTTTTTTTCTTTTCCATTTTGTTATGTTTTCTATTTAGATTTGCAATGTGGATATGTCTTTTTTCATATCCATATATGAAGAATAATAAATGCTTCAGACATACATAAAAAGGGCAACATGTAATGTAGAAAATACCAATGCACTCATTTCTAATGATTGCAAGAGCAATACGATGAAATTGATGCCCCCTTGCTTCCATTAGGGAGCTGTGGTGGCCTAGTGGGTAAGGAATTGTGCTGTCAATCCAAAGTCATGAGGTTCAAATGTACCAGCTGCTCTGAAGGAGAAAGAGGGATAATTACCAGTGTGTGTGTGTGATTGAAAGCTTCTGAAAATGTGTGGAAGGGTTACTTAGACGTGGGGTCCAACTCTAAGGCAGGGAGGTTATTTTGTTTTTTCCCCTCAGCTGCTTTACGTCTCTCCATTCTAGAGTTTCAGAGTGCAGTCTTTTAAATGCTTACGTAAGTTTAAATTTGCTGTATCATCTTGCAATTTATAATTTTCATTATTTTGTGTCAAGCATCATTTTATTATGAATGCAGAAAACTCTTATCCAGTCATTTCATGGTCTAATATTTATGCCATTTTTGTTATGCCAATTTAATAATTTTTTTGTGATGAGAATTTACATAGTTTTTCAGTTTTTAAAATACTGTTGCTGTAAACTACAGTATGTATTTGTGCATCTTCATGTCAGGGTCCTTCTGAAGCCAATAACACCTAGGAATGTTTGACCTTAAAAGGCATAGTCTAAGCATTTTATGAGATTTTATGCAGATTAGTAGATAGCATAACATACTCTCCCTCCAGAAGGTTATAAATGTCTTCACAGCGTTATGTAGTTGCCACCATCATTTTCCCCTTTTTGCCAAAAGGTAGGTGAGAAAGTGCATCTTTTTATAGCATTTATCTACAATTCTGTATAAGTGAGATTAAGCAGTTCTTAGTCATCTTTTTAATTCTATTCAGTTTCTCTTTAATGTAATTTTTCTGTTCAAATACTACTGTATCCCTTTATTTGTTTGCTTGTAATCTACTTCTCCTTTATAAGAATCCTCTGTATGTGGTGGTGATTGTTGTTTGTGCTTTTGGGTGAGAACTGACTTGGTTGACTCTCCAGCAAGTGTTTAGAGGCATGTATTCACACAGGAGATTACCCATCTTTCTCCTGAGAGCAGCTAGTAAATTTGAATCCCATGCCTTCAGGTTGACAGGACAACAACTCTTACCACTAGGTCACCAGAGCTCCTTATTCTTTTTATAACATAAATATTAATCCATTTCTAATCATATGACTTGCAAATATTGTCACTCTTTCTAGTTTCCCCATCACTCTGATGTTGAGAAGTTTAAACTTTTAAATAGAATCACATTTTTCAGTCTTTTTATTTTTAAATGGTCTATGCTTTTTTTTTCTTTTGGTCAAAATGGTCATTGATAATAAAGGAAGTTATTCCTTAACATTACTTCTGAAAGTCTCACAGCACACTTTGACTTAATGTGAAATAATTATAAGATATGAAGAAGAGAGTTTTATCCCTCCTTCCTTCCCTCCTCCAGTGCTGAATATTGGAGTTAGGTGGTATTGAGTCAGTTCCGACTTATAGTGACTTTTATATGTAACAGAAGAAAACATTTCCCAGTCTGCTATCCTCAAATCATTGCTATTTTTGAGAGGATTTTAATGAATATATCAATTCATCTCATCGAGGATCTTTCTCTTTTTCTTTTACTGATTCTGTACCAATCATGATGTCCTTCTTCAGTATAAATAATGAATTGCCCAAGAATAGTTTAATATTGTTGTTCAGTGCCATCAAGTCAACTATGACTTATAGCCACCCTGTGTACAGCAAATCTTAATCTTCCCTTAACCCGTGCCGTCCTAAAGATCTTTGCCATGTTTGAGCCCATTGTTATAAGTACAGTGTGGACCTATGCTATTGAGGGTGTCCCTCTCTCTTTCTGACCCTCTGCCTTTCTCACTCAATTGAACTATTTCTGTAAGATGACAAGTTTCCATGTACCAATCTATATTGAATCTCTGGACTTTTAAAGTATATCTGTCTAGACCTTCATTGCTATAGCTTTATAATCCATATCAACTTTAGAATCAGCTCTTTAATTGACCAAAAGATAAAAACTTTTGAAAGAATTCTTTCTTTTGATTGGAGTTGGATTGCATGTGTAATGTCAATGTGAGGAGAATAAAAATCCTTACAGTACTGACTTTTCAGTTTCAACACTGTGGTGCATTATGCATTTCCTCACTCACTCATTACTGCTGAGTCGAAGTCAAGCAAAAGTTTATCCTTTTAGTATTATCGATTTTTATTTTGCTACTTGAAGAAACCTGGGGGGTAGTCATTATCTCTGAGAACTGAAGAAGGATAAATTCAGATGCTCAGCTTTGTGTCAGCTGTATGTTGCTCAAATGATTCATGCATCTTCAGTTCAAAAACATTTTATTAAGAAAATTTCAAACCTATCATTAACCTATCATTAACTATGTATTTGTATCTTTTACCAAAATATATTTCTCCCAAGAGACATCTAAGCATGTAAGCAAGTAAAATTTAGATTTTTCTCTGTTGTTTTGGTTATGTGCTGTTGATTTGCCTGTGACCATAACGACCCTAAGTACAACATCCCTAAACCCCGCTCTATCCAGTGCCAATCTCACCACCTCCGACACACCTACCCCGACTAACCCAGTCACTGAATCAGTCCATCTCATAGAGGGTCTTCCTCTCCTGCACTGTCCCTCTACTGTCTCAAGCATGACATCCCTCCCCAAGGACTGGTCCATCTTTGAACAGTGTCCAAAGTATGTCAGACAAAGCTTCAGAATCCTTGTCTCCGAGGAGTAGTCTGGTTTAACCTTCTCTGGGACAAACCTGTTCATTTTCTTAGCAGTCCATGGTATACTCAATACGCTTCTCCAACATCACAACTCAAAGGCATAAATTCTCCTTCTATCCTTCCTAGTCATTGTCCAGCTCTCTGACACGTAGCAAGTGATTGCAAAGACCATTGACTGTATCAGGTGCACCTCAGTCTCCAGGGTAACATCATTGTACTTTGGAGAGATCCCTAACAGTAGACTTTCCCATTGCAATATGTCTTTTGATTTCCTGGTTGCTGGTTTCAAGAGTGTTGACTGTGGAGCCAAGCAAACTACAGTTGTTAACAGTCTCAATCTCTTCACCATCCATCATGATGCTGCCAATTGACCCAGTGGTGAGATTCTTTATTTTCTTGATATTGAGTCTCAATTCATATTGAAGGCTGCATTCCATGACCTTCTGCAGCAAGCTCTTCAGGTCGTGCTCAGTTTCAGAAAGCAGGGTTGTGTCAACTGAATGAAGCAGATTGTTGATGCATCTTCCTCTAATCCTGATGCCACATTTCTCCTCACAGAGCCCAGCCTGCTGAATAATCTGTTCTATTGAAAAGGTATGGGGATAGGACACATCCTTGGCATACACCCTTCCCAATTTTGAACCATGCAGTGTTTCCTTGCTCTACACTGACAACTGCCTCCTAGTTGAAGTATAGGCTTCACATTAGTGTGATTAGGTGTTCTGGGATTCCCATTCCTCTTAGAGTTAGGTACAGTTTGTTGTGATCCATGCAGTGTTTGACACCTTTGCATAATCAAGGAAATTCAGAAAGTCCTCTGGTATTCCCTGCTTTCAGCCAAGATCCATCTATAACATTAGCTACAATATCCTTATTACTGTGACCCCTTCTAAACACATCCTGCACTTCACTGCTGATGGGCTCTTCCAGTGATTTTTTAATAATATTCAGCAGAATCTTGCTTGCATGTGATATCAATAATATTGTTCGATAATTTCCACACTCTGTGGGATCACCCTTCTGTGGAATGGGAACAAATATAGATCTCTTTCAGTCAGTTGGCCAAGTGGTTGTCTTCCAGATTTCTTGACACAACCTGGTGAGCACATCCAGGGCAGAACCTGTTAACTGAAATACATCGATTGGTATACCATCAATTCCTGGGGCCTTATTTTTTGCCAATCCTTTCAAAGCAGCTTGAACTTCTTCCTTCATCACCATAGGCTCTTGCTTATATGTTGTTTCACAAAATTCTTCTTTGTCTACCAATTCCTTTTGGTTCAATAACTCTGTATACTCTTTCAATCTTCTTCTAATACTTCCTAGATCATTTAATAATCTGCCCAAAGCATCATTAAGTACTGCAACTCAAGGTTTCAATTTCTTCTTCACTTCCTTGGGCTTAAGAAATGCTAGCGAGTTCAGCCCTTTTGATTATCTGACTCCAGCTCTTTGCACATTTCATTGTAATACTTTGTCTTCCTGTGCTGCCTTTTGAAATCTTCTGTTCAGCTCTTTACTATCTTGACTTCTTTCCTTTGCTTTGGCTTCTCTGTGCTCCATTGCAACATTCAGAGTCTTTTCTGAGATCTCTTTTGGTCTTTTCTTCCTCCTCTGTCTTTTTAATGACTTTTTAGCATTAAAAACAAAAACAAAAACAAAACCAAAAAGCACCCAGTGTTTGTTTCCTCTGCAACCGCACTATTCTCTATATTTTTGGAAGAAGTTCTGCAAGGATACTCCGGAAAAGCTTTCTTTGCATACTTTGCTCATGTTGTCATGAGGGGCAGGTTCCTGGGAAAGGACATCATGCTTAGAAAGCTACAATTGACTCAATGGCATGCGTTGGATTTTGAGTTTGTTACAGGATAAGATTGGCATCATGTACAAGTTGTAATAGTCATCAAAAATGTTCTTGTTACCTAAAATGGACCTAAGAATTCAATCAATTCTAAGAGTTAAACATGGCCCAAATACTTCTCTAGAGTAACATCAATACAAATTTATTCTACACATTGACATTTTGTGAAAGACTTGGAGAAATTATTCTCATGTTGAAAGTTCTCAGTTAGACTGAAACTATTTTTTGTTCGTGTATAAAAGAAAAGTTGTATATGCTGAAAAGTTTCTTTCATTTGATATTTTTAAGGTTTTTTATGTGCTCAAAATCATGCTGAATGAGGCAAATAATAGATTACATGAAATTCTGAGCAGTATTTGTAATTTTTGCTAAATGATAAATATTAATTATTGTTTAAAATTACAATAGAAGTTAAGGCATTTAGTTCTCAACTATTGTGCACATAATCTACTGAGTTAATACAAATTTAATTTGTAATAATTACTTTTGTAATACATAAATTATATGGTACAGTATAATAAGTGATAATAGTACATATTACAAAATGGGCTGACATCTTAACAAAAAAACATTCTAACACATGGCTATTATGTTGGAGGAAAGCATTATTGAGGAGTAGTTACAATCGCAATTCACTAAGAAGATGAATCATCATGCATTAACGCCTCTGAATAATTTGCAAGTAAATGAGCCACAGAAATTACTGAAATGACCAACCACAGGTATTTTTGCTATTTGGAGGTGGAAGGGGGTAAAGAGAGTGGGGGAAGAATTGGAATGAAGCTTTATGTTAATGCATGCTTATAAATATTGTAAGACATTTTGTAGTGTTTGACCAGCAATTATTATCTATTATTATGCTGATTCGGTTTTTAATTAAATGTCATTGTCAAGTGCCCATGTTGAGTTGTCTGCATAATGACGCTCTTGAAGATTAGCTAGCCTAAATAGCAGCATCCAGTGGCTGCAACTTCATAGATTATCTAGTCACTCCCTGTTGGTGGTGTTGTGTGCAGTGAAGTTGGAACCAACACATAGCTGACCCTCTAACATGTTTTCAGAGGCAGTTAATCGTTTGGGAGGAGGCAGCCCAGCCTTCTCCAGAGGAGCAGCCTAGTCTCCACTTAAATATCATGTAAAAGAAGCTGTCCTAACCTGTCGGTGGCAAACACACTGATAAACAAATCTGTTTCTTTCTCTCTAACAGAATCCGGAGTTTTATCAGAGCAGAAAAAAAAAACAAAAAAAAGACAAAATCTTCCCATCTCAGTCACCATTGAGGTTTAGTGTTCCTTTGACACAGTTTAAGTCTGAGAGAAGCAAATGCATTCTAGAGGTTTCTGGGAAAGCATTCTCTTTTCTGACCAAAAATCACTTAATCTTCCCCCCTTTTTCTACCTTGAATTCTAATGCAATCGGATAGGGGCAGTTCCAGAAACTATACGTTGCCTTAAAAACCACCACTTGCCAAGTTGGCTTGGACTCAGAGGGATCCTTCACAGGTTCCCAAGGCTAAATTTTTATGACAAGATACTATCCACCTTTATCCCCTGAAGCAACAGGTAGAGTCAAACTATTGACCTTTCAGTTAGCAGTTTAACATATGATTTAACACATGTCACCAAATCTACTTGTGTTGCAAAAGGAAACAAAAAAGTATTGTAGAAATTTTGACCGTGGCATCATTGAGTCATTTAATAACATTTATCTCTGGTGACCTAGTGGTAAGAAGCTGAGCTGTACTCCCAAAGGCAAGTGGTTCAATTTCACCAGCTGTTCCACCAGGGAAGAATAGGCAATCTCCTCCTTTGAGAACGACTGCCTCTGAAAACCTGCTGGAGGGTCCACTATGAATTGGTTCCAACTCAATGGTACACAATACACATAGTTTGTTGTGTGCAGATAAAACAAACAAGTACCACCTGATTTTTGTGATCAACTAGTTATTACATCTCTATGATCTGGTTTATGTTCCTTTGCATAATAATGCAGCTCTCATGGCCTAGTGGTAAAAAATTGCACTGCAATCCCAAAGGCATGTAGTTCAAATCCATCAGCTGCTCTGCAGGAAAAGGATGGGTAATCTTCCATGATTAACAGCCCCTGAAAACCTTCTGGAGGATCAGCTATGGGTCGGTTTCAATTCGATGGTACTTAACAACTTACAAATTCTCACTCAAGTGAATGTATTCATTCACTCACTCATTGCTTTGAGTGGGAACAAACTCACAGCGGACCATCCAACTGCGTTTTCAGGAGGCTGTAAGTTGCACTAATATAGATTCGTTGCTTGTCTTTCTCCCTCTGAGCATCTGATGGACTCAAAGCACCAGAGAGGCTCCACCTTTGGAGTTAGCTGCACAACTCCCTGTAGACCATGCCACCAGTTGTTGTTGTTGTTGTTATGTGCCATTGAGTCACTTGCGACTCTTAGCAATCCTATGTACAACAGCCCTAAACCCTGCTCTACCTGTGCCAATCGCACTGCCTCTGACACACCCATCCCGATTACCCCAGTCACTGAATTAATCCACCTTATAGAGGGTCTTCCCCTCCTCGGCTGTCCCTCTATCCTACCAAGCATGATGTCCCTCTCCAAAGACCCGTCCCTCCCTACAACATGTCCAAAGTATGTCAGATGAAGCCCCAGAATCCTTGCCTCCAAGAAGTAGCCTGGTTTAACCCTCTCCAGGATGAATCTGTGTTTTCTTGGCAGTCCATGGTACCCTCAATATTCTTCTCCAGCACCACATCTCAAAGGCATCAATTCTCCTTCTATCCTCCCTAGTCATTGTCCAATTCTCTGATGCATAACAAGTGATTGTAATACATTTTTTTATTTCCTGGATGCTGGTGCCAAGAGTGCTGACCGTGGAGCCGAGCAAACTGAAGCTGTGAACAATCTCAATCTCTTCGCCATCCATCCTGATACTACCAATTGGTCCAGTGGTGAGAATCTTTGTCTTCTTGACATTGAGCCTCAGTCCATACTGAAGGCTCCCTTTCAAATGGACTTCTTGTTGTTTGTTGGTGGTGTTATATACCATCAAGTAGGAACTAAAGGTGGTTAATACAGGTAGAATAAACTCCATTAAACCTAAATCAGTGCTAAATGTTCCATCTGTATCTATATGGATACTTGCAACTTCATGTTTTCAGACTGAAATTATCAAGGTCTTCTTGAAGTCTTTTTCTCCCTTCTGTATTGCCTCCTTCATGAACTCATTCACTGCCAAGGAGTGGGAACCAATTTATAGCTGACTCTTCTTTGGGTTTCTGAGGTTGCAAAGAGCAAGAACAGACTGCTCATTTTTTTCCCAGGAAATTGCTTATAAATTCAAATCAACAGAGGGCTCTTCGGGTTAGTAGTGTAACTCCCTACAGCCCAGCATGGCAGTATTGATCATTTTATTGTTATTTGTCCTCAAGTCAGAATCAATTTATAGCTGACCCTTCTACTAGTTTTCAGAGGCTGTGAATCACATGGGAGGAAACTGTCAGTCTTTCTTCCATAGAACACCTGGTGGATGCAGATGCCTTGCCTCTGGGTTGGCTGCAAAGTGCCTTTCCTACTAGACCACTCTCAGAAAAGACCTCAGAATCTATTTGCCTAGTACTGCAGAGCAATGATGTCTCTCTGGAGACTAAGGTGTGTCTGATACAGGCTATGGTCTTTGCAATCACTTGTTATGCATCAGAAAGTTAGAAAATGACCAAGGAGGATAGAAGGAGAATTGATGCCTTTGAGCTGTGGTGCTGGAGAAGAATATTGAGGATACAATGAACTGATAGGAAAACAAACAGATTCATCCTGGAAAGGGTTAAACCAGGTGGCTCCTTGGAGGCAAGGATTCTGAGTCTCCGTCTAACATACTTTGGACATGTTGTGAGGAGAGACAGGTCCTTGGAAAAGGACATCATGCTTGGGAAGGTGGAGGGACAGCGCAGGAGAGGAAGGCCCTCTACGAGGTGGATTGATTCAGTGACTGGGATAATTGGGATGGGAGTGTCAGAGACAGTGCGATTGGCACAGGACAGAGCGGAGTTTAGGGCTGTTGTACATAGGGTCGCTATGAGTCGCAAGCGACTCGATGGCACATAACAACAACAACAACAAGAAGTCACAAACCTGGGAGTTGGGAATGAATCACTCATCGTCCTACACCACTCGTGAGCACATGTGCCCAAGACATTATCTACATTAGCAAACACATTCCTCTCTATGAGTCAGCTGCTATGATTCAAGGAATAAAAAGCTCCGAGGTGTTAATAACTGAGCAAGCTTATAGAGCCAGGATTTGTGCACAATCTGATAACAAACTCCTGATGGATCCCTAATAGTCTCTGCTTCATTCTTCACATCCAAGAGATAACCAAGCCTGTCCTTTCTCATAGCCATCACATTAGCCCAAAATGCTTCATGTCCTGTAATTCTGGAGTGTCCTCCCTTAGCTTTCCAATCCACTAGTTGC
Organism: Elephantulus edwardii; assembly: GCF_000299155.1. NCBI lineage: Eukaryota > Metazoa > Chordata > Mammalia > Macroscelidea > Macroscelididae > Elephantulus > Elephantulus edwardii. Next base: position 6,665,997 of record NW_006399764.1, on the reverse strand, counting down.
TCAGAGAAAGATGAACAACCTCGTCTTGTTAAGGTTTATATTCTTGGAAACCTGACAGACAGTCACTAGGACATGGAATATTTTATGATGGTAAGTTTGATTTGGTTTTTAGAGCCATTTCTTTGCTACTAAAGTAGACCTTAAGTTAAGAAGCCTGATGCAAACAAGAGAAACAAGGAATGGATAATACATGTGAATCTCTACACACTGTACAAATATGCTGCAAAAGCATCCTGAAGTTACTAAAAAAGTAAAGCTGTCACTTTAAGGACTAACGTGTTTAGTGCCAACTATGATATTTGCAATCACCTCATATGCATGCAAAAGCTGAACAATGAACAAGGAAACCCAAACAGGAATTGATGCCTTTGAATTATGGTGTTGGCTAAAAGTATTGAATGTATCTAATTGGCAGCATCAGTATGGATGGTGAAGAGATTGAGATAACAGTTTTGTTTTGCTTAGCTCCACAGTCAACACTCATTACCAGCAGCCAAGAAATCAAGAGACGAATAGCATTGGGAAAGTCAGCTGTTAGGGACCTCTCCACAGTACTGAAGAGCAACAATGTCAGGCTGAAGACTAAGGTGCTCCTGATCCATGCTATAGTCTTCGCATTAACCTGCTAAGCATTGGAAAGCTGGACAGTGAGAAGGGATGTATAGAAAGAGAATTGATGCCTTTGAGCTTTAGTGTTGGAGAAGAGTGTTGGATATACCATGGACTGCCAGAAGAACAAACAGGTTTTCCTGGAGAGGGTGAAACCGGGCTGCTCCTTGGAGTCAGGGATTCTGAAGCTTCATCTGACATACTTTGAGCATATTACAAGTAAGGTTCAGTCCTTGGAGAGGGACATCATGTTTGGGAGAGTGGAGGGACAGCACAGGACTGTAAGACTCTCGAGAGATAGATTGATTCAGTGATTGGGGTAGTGGAAGAAGGTGTGTAAGAGACAATGAGGTTGGCACAGGATAGAGCAGGGTTTAGGGCTCTTGTACATAGGTTTGCTATGAGTCGCAAGCGACTCGATGGTAAATAACAACAACAACATGCTTTCAGGAGAACGCACAACACTGAAGACAAGAGAAGTATAGCCAAATCCTTTTTACAAGCAAAGGTGGTAAGACTTTGCCTCATGTATTCTGAATGTGTTCTTGAGAGGGACCTGTCCTTAGGAAAGGCTATCTTGTTTAGCAGAGGATCAGTGAAAAAAAATGGAGATGCTAAAGAGCTAGACTAACACAGTGGCTGCTGCATGATCCCAACCATCTCAGTGATTGCAAGCTGGCATAGAGCAAGCAGTGCTTCGTTCTGCTGTATACAACATTGTTAGGGGTTGGAAACCATCAATTGTACCTAATAACAAGGAGAGCACTTCTAAGTGCAAGGGTGAGTTTGTATTTTTATTATAATATTCTCATGAGATTCAAGGAAAATGTCAAAATATAGTTTGATTTCCAGGCGCAAAGACATAGACTAAGAACAAATAGTTCCAGAGCAATAATTCCGTAATTACTTTTAGGAATATTTTCTCAAGAAGCAGATTGCTATGCTCTCACTGTTTTGCAGAACAAATTTATGCCAGGTAAAGACTGCAAAACAACTTTTCAAAGGATTAAATGTTGGCCATAAAGACATAAAATATTGTGATTAAATTACTAGTATTTATGAAGCTCTTCTAACAAGTTATATAAATAGTGGAGGGAAAAAACTGATCTTGCAGTGAAGATGTTTGTGCCTTTGAACAACTATCTGCAGCAAACGAGATGAGGAGAGGAACCTGTTAAGAAGTCCCAATTATATTCTTGTTTGCTTGGGATTTCACTACCATTTACCCTATCCAGATTATACATGCGTCCCTCAATTCAAACTAAAGAATGCAGAAAGATAGGTAAGACTCAGAGGAAAAAAGGGAATTTTCATTCACGAGGATAAGAGGTAAAGGAGATGAGGCTGTTCATTTTTTAATCTTACTATCTCTGTGAGGTAGCTATTAATATGCCCGTTTTCTCAATTAAGAATGAAAGTTGTATACGTGGTCAATAGTAATATACTTTGAACTAAACATAACAATTGGGATCAGGGTGTAGTAATCAGGGATCAGGACAGTTGGAAGTGGCATGGCCATTAGCTATTAGGTTTAAAAGGCTTCAGTAGAGAGTGCAGGGACAGCAATTTAGGATTCTTAGCAGCAGTCAAAGTGACATAATTATGTGACCACTGATTGCCAGCTTCACTGGAATCATAAGGCTGAATGGATAAGATTGATTACCAAAGTTTAACTATCTGAGCAATTTCCCACAACATGTTTTTAAAAGGCCATCACAGCAGTTTCATAATATTCTCCCAGAGTCAGGCATAAATTGATCCTTGGGATCCAGCGCTAATCATAGTATTTCAGAGAGAGAGAGCGAGAGAGAGAGAGAGAGCGAGCGCAAGCAGAGGTGGAGGGTAATATCTGGGCTGCCTGCATTTCTAGAAGTTAGAAAACACACTGCTCTATAAAATTGCCTCTGAAATCTCAGAAAGAAAAATACTCATTGGAAGCCAAATCAGATAAGCAGTCTGGTTTTATGCTCAGTTGAGTGATACCAGTTGGTTTGCCAATTCGCAAAATCTTAATATATTTGCTCACTTTAGTTCACATAATTTCCCTTTTTCACTTCTCTTCTACTCTATCACTTTGTCCTTCTCTCTTTTGTGTCTGATTATCATAAAATGATCATACCAGAGAGTCTGGCTATTTCTTAAAAATGCAAATGTAGAAAATAAAGTCATTGTTGGATGTCAGGCTTGGGCTGATTTCTGCTACTTACTGAACCCTGGGCTCATTTTCCTAGGAAGCCATGGAGACTGGGGAAAGGGGGGTTTAGATGGTAAAATGAAACTGTCCTAGCAGGCCAGCTCTGTATGGAGGGCCACTGACAAATGTTATGGCCTTTGATCTAGAAATAACGCCATCCGGTGACTGTTTGTACAGTCAGGCCATCAAGTGCAATGATTTGTATTTCCTCCAGAGATCCCTTAAACTGCAGCGCCTTGTGTTTGCAGCAGCTTGGCACGAATTGTATTTTTTTAAAACCAACATTTCACAGGCCAATAAAATCTGTGCAGAATGCAGTATACCAAAGAGCAGGTATGACAGAAAGAGGGACGCTAGGCTTTTCAGGGTCTGGGAGACAAGCCGTCTGTGGAGAGCATGCTGAGTGGCAAGCGATGGGTAAGTTTTGTTGAAGCAACTGTCCATGTGGTCTCTGCAGGCTGCTGCTTAAGTCTGGCTCACTCTCTGCTCTGGAACTGTGGCCCCGACAGGCTGCCTCCGAATCCTTACGGGGTCCTTTAAAGTAAAGTAAGATTATAAAAAGATAACAACAACAACAAATCTCTGTGGTGTCAATCAGCGTTATAAAATACAAAGTAAAACGAATTTTATCAATGATTCTTCCTATGCAAACAGATTCATGTATTAAGGAAACAATAGATACTATTTAATATATTTCATATAGTGCTCCCTTAGGCAAAACTGATCAATTGAAACAAGACAAAAACCACCCCCCAAACCTCTAGACAAAGATGGGTTTCCTTGTCTAGCATTGCCTAAATGGAATTGATCCTATTCTTTCTAGAATTTGTTAGTTGGGGGTGTTACTTGGTAGATACAGACCTTATCTTATAATATGACTTTATCTTATAATATGACATTATCTTATAATATGACTCAAAGCTCACTTTGACCTTTTTCAGTGCATTTACATAGGAATCGTTTGCCTTCCAAGTCTCTCTGAAAAATAATGAGTGCTAGCTTTGCATATTACCTAAGGAATAATAGCTTTTCTCTCTTCAATTGTGATGTTGTGTTTTGTTCCTTTCTTCCCACTGAGCACTCTACATTTCGATCTCTTAATGCCTTCTGGGCCTGATAGCAAACAGTGGGAGAGTCAGGAGAATGATAAACTCTTTCTGACAAAAATAAACTACCTTATTGAAGTTCACGCTGTAGGTAAGTTTTTTACATTAAGTATAAATACATGCCATGTAACATCATTCTTCCTTTCTCTCCTTTCTGCTTCCTATAATACCAAGCTAGAGTGGTAGTTCTATATCAAATTCACTCCATTTGCTTTGAGCCCATGCTCACAGGTATACAATACCTTCCATTTAGTAGGGTTTAAAATACCAATTTTAAATATGAAGATATTTGTGAAGTGACAGTTTTCAAGATGCATTCTCTTTTATTGAAGAGCTACTATAAGTTATTGGAAGCAGGAGTGGCATCCACTTCCTAAATAACATGCCTCCAGGAACTCGATGACCTTTGATAAATGTCAATAGTTGCAGAGGGGCTTCAGGCCTTTTGTTCATAGGATCGCTATGAGTCATGCTTGACTGGAAGGCAATCAACAACAACAACAACTATAGGTTAGGATGAGGCATAAAGAAAGGGCGACTGACCCAAGACACTATCTCTTCAATAATTGAGCCAGCTTGATTAAGTGTGTCCAAAGAAGGGCTCAACTGGAATGAGTAAGAAGGTCAATTAGAAGAAGTGGGAGGAGGGGGTACATTCTGTGAGTAGGCAGGGAAAATAGTTGGGGGGGAATTCCTTCTGGGGAGGAGATTTAACAGGACATTCTAGACTCTGTGGACAAGGGGAAGGGGAAGCAGAGAGGGGGTGATGTTTGCTTTAAGAGTGGAACAGCAAAGTAGTTTTCGAGGTGAGTTGCTGGTGGTTCAGGGAACAGCAACTGCACACTCTTATAAAAAGTTGTGGAGCCAATTTATAAGGCAGAGGGCTTTGAGAAGACTTAGCAAAACAATGATAAAGGGGGATTGTACGGGAAGGACCCAGAATGAAAGGGCTGAGGGAGGCCCTGTGGTTCCACGTGAAGCAGGCAATTGGCTGAGTCTTTTAGGTTTTGGATACTCTCTCAGAAGATTTGGATGTTGGGGTAAAGCCACAGTGTTCTCTAAGGAAGACAAAGAGTCCTCCTTTTACAGCTCTAAGAAGGTCAAGTGCCGTTCTGTTTTCAAGGACCACTGTTGCTAAGGAGTTAATCTGGTCTTCCAAAGTTGTCATTTGCTCTGCAAGAGTGTTGAGGCTTTCCTGGAGTGGTGGTGTTACAATGTGTCATGGAGTTGTCTATGCCTCACTACAATCCTATGCACAATGGCTCTGAACCCTGCCCTATCCTGAGTCAATCTCATTGTCTCAGTCACACCTACCCACCACTAACCCAGCTACTGGGTCAATTGATCTGGTGGATGGAGATACCTAGTCCTGTGGCGACTCCTATACTTGTGAATATCCTGAGCCCTGCAAGGAGCAGGGTTAAGATTGGGGTTCCAGGGTGATACAGGTTGGTTGAGTTGAGGTGTGTTAAAGGGAGAGAGTCTGATAGAAGGGAGGATTGGACAGGCTGGGCGAAGCAGGGAGGAAGTTGTCTTGAGACACAGAGGACAGTGGGCATGTTGAGGAAGGGGCTAGTTACGACAACTAGAATGGGAGGGACTGCTGAAGAGAAAGGCAGTGTTGCAAGTTGTTGGGAGAGGTTAGGGAAGGGAATCTATAGAGAACTTAAAGGTGTTGGCACTAGAATGAGAAGGTCTATAGTTATAAAAGATGGGTCCTCTTCCAGGGATACTGGTATACGACTCCTGTTGTACTTACCCATAGGTAAGGGGGATTGGGAGGGCCTGCCAATCCATGTTTGAAGAGCTTGTGCATATCCAGTAGGAGCTGAGGGTAGGATTTGCTTGGTGTAATTGTGAGGAAGTATTTACGAAAGATATGTGGGAATTGGGAGATTGAAGTGGATTGGAGTGACACAAGGAGGTAGGAAGGCAAGAAAGAGGGAACTTCATGGAGGTGATATTTCATTGGCTTCCTTGAGTTTAGTCATTGTGGGTTCTGTAAGAGAACCAGAATATGGGGTTGGAGCAGCTCGCTTTAGGGCTGTAATGTGTCCCCAAGAGGGATGATTGTCTAGTTTTGCAGTTGTTGGGGTGGTGAGTATGACTTGGAAAAGTCTGTGAGGGGGACAGTGCACCGTGTTGTTTCTGCTTCAAATATACCCGGTCTCTGTGTATAATGACTGAGAGCGTGGATCTGTAGGGAAGGGCTGAGGTCAATAGGTGTCAAAGTATTTCCTCAGAGTGGGTCGGGTTAAAGTGAGGAGGGGAATTTTTAGAGGGTCGGGAATTGAAGTTAGACCTAAAAATAGATCAGAGGAGACAAAGGGTAAGCCGTAGAGAATTTCAAAGGGGCTGATATCGAGGGGTTTTCTTGGAAGTGAGCGGATCTTTAGAAGGGCTAAGGGTAATAATTTAGTCCTATAAAATCTCGGCTGATGCATTTGGACTTCCCTTGAATATACTTTCCTGTCACGTATAGCCCTTAAATAGCGTCTCATGTGAGGAAATCATACATAGTTTATTTAAAAGCCCCTCAGTTCCCTTGAAGCAAAAACCAAGCACAGGCAGCTAAGTCATCTAGGACCACTGTTACTTGCTACAAATCATAACATCAAATACTGCAACACACATAACAAAGAACACCCCAAAAGCAGTTTATGCTGATAAACCTTATCCATTAACATAAATAGTTCTGGCTCTCTTTGCCTGACTGAAAGCTAGGTGGTTTAGGATTGGGGGAATCACTGAATTGAAAGAGAATTCAAATCTCGAATGGCTTTGCTGTTGTTGTTATGTATTATGTGATCAGAAGTGACCCATGGCTGAGCCTTTAGTGGGCTTTGAGAGGCAGTAAATTACATGGAAAAGATTGTCCATCTTTCTCTTGAACAGAAGTTGGTGAATTCAACCTGTGTGCCTTTGGGACAGCTCCTTAGCTCTAGTTCATCGGAGCTCCATCTAGTGACTTTACTGGCCTGTAATTATAAGTAGTATGCATCTATAGAAGCTCTGGTGGCCCAGTGGCAAGAAACTGTGCTGCAAACCCAAAGGCACACTGTTCGAGGCCACCAGCTGCTCCATGGAAGAAGGATGGGCAATGTCTTCCCATGTGATTAACTGCCTCTGAAAACCTGCTGGAGGGTCAGCTATGGGTTTGTTCTGACTCTATGTTACAACAATAACATGCATATATAAATCATATCTAGCATTTTCAAAGCACCATTATGTTGTCCTTTTCAGGAGCCCAGAACAGTACATGAAATAGGAACACTACATTGAATTAGCCACGGGCATTATAATCCCCCATAAAAGATAAATAAGACAATGACATAGATAGGAGTGAGTTTCTCAAGTCCTTGGAATGACAGTTATTGTTGTTAAGTGCTGTCCAGTACAGTACAATGCATACCAACTCTATGAACAATAGCAGAATAGAACCCTGTCTTATCCTGTATATCCTTCCCATCCCTAACGCATTTTTTAAAATTTTATTTTATTTATTTTAATGAACATTTACAGAGATTTTGGATTTCCAGTCATTTATTGTTGCACTGTTTTCTCTACCCCACCCAGTCCTTTCCTCTTCTTCCCCCACCCCCTTGAAAGTCTGTTTTAATTGTCCAATTGCCACAGTGCTTGTCAAAACCAGTTCTGATTAATCTCCTTTGTCAGTGTGTCCTTTGCCATACCCTATCACTCCTCCCTGAGAGAGATTTTACCCTGATTCATAAGGAAAAGGGGATGGCGTATTCTTTTAACTACTTTCTTCTGAAAAGGGACATTGTAGGTTTCAAGTCCCTAACACATTTGAGCCCAAGGCCACAGACACTGTATCAATTCATCTTGTCCTGGCTTTTCCTCTCCTTCACTGACCTTCTATCTTTCTAAGCTTGGCGTCCCTTTTCAAATAATAGCCTCTCCTTACTTCTAAGGAAAATTTTGGTTGCACTTTCTCTAAAGCATATGTGTGTTTTTCTGGCACTCTATAAGATATTCAGTACTAGTCTCCAAGACCACAACTCAAATACAACAATTCTTCTCCTATCATTCTTGTTAATTGTCTGCATATCAGCAGCATAGCAGGTGATTAAGAAAGACTGAGGCTTAAATGAGACACATGTCAGTTTTTAAAACTGATAGCATAGCTTTTCAGAACTTTGGAAAGATCTCTAGCAGTTGTTATTGTTATGTGTTGTTGAGTAGCTTACAACTCATAGCGACCATAGGTACAACAGTTCTGAAACCTGCTCTATCGTGAACCAACCTTACTGTCTCTGACACACCTACCCCCATTACCCTAGTCACTGAGTCAATCCATCTCATCCAAAGTCTTCCTCTCTTGCACTGTCCCTGCACCCTGCCAAACATGATGTACCTCTCCAAGGGATGGTCCCTCCTTGCAACATGCCAAGAGTATGTGAGACAGAGCTTCAGAATCCTTGCCTCCAAGGAGCAGCCTGGTTTTGCCTCCTCAAAGATGAATCTGCTTGTTCTCCTAGCAGTCCATAGTTTATTCAATACTCTTTTTTTCAGCATCACAGCTCAAAGGCATCAGTTCTCTTTCTATCATCCCTAGTCACTGAGTAGCTTTCTGATGCATAGCGAGTAATTAAGACTATGGCTTAGATCAGGTGCATCCTAGTCTCCAGACTGGCACAGATGTTCTTCAGTACTCTGGCAAGGTCCCTAACAGCAGATTTTCCCAAACTACTTTGCCTTTTGATTTCCTGGTTGCTAGAACTAAGATTGTGGATTGTGGAACCAAGCAAATTGAAGTTGTTAGCAATTTCAATCTCTTCACCATCTATCATGATGCTGCTGCCAGTCGGCCCTGTGGTGAGAATCTTTTTGTTTTCTTGATGTTGAGCTTCAATTCATATTGAAGGCTGCAGTCCTTGACTTTCTGTAGCAAATGCTTCAGGTCCTTCTCAGTTTCAGCAAGCAGGGCTGTGTCATCTGCATAGCACATATTGTTGATGAGTTTTTCTTCCAATTCTAATGCCACATTCCTCCTCATAGACCCCAGCCTCCCCAAGGATGATCTATTCTGCCTCTAGATTTAAAAGGTATGGAGATATGATGCATACCTGGTATACATTTTTCCTCGTGGTACTAGGGATATTGTTGCTGATGTTAGATGGATCTTGGCTGAAAGCAGAGAATACCAGAAGAATGTCTATCTGTGTTTCATTGATTATGCAAAGGCATTTGACTGTGTGGATCATAACAAACTGTGGCTGACTCTGAGAAGAATGGGAATCCCAGAACATTTAATTGTGCTAATACGAAACCTATAATTGGACCAAGAGGCAGTAGTCAGAACAGAGCAGGGTAACACTGCATGGTTCAAAATTGGGAAGGGTGTACGCCAGGGATGCATCCTGTCTCCATACCTTTTCAACATGTATGCAGAGCAGATTATCCGAGAGGCTGGACTCTATGAGGAGAATTGTGGCATCAGGATTGGTGGAAGGTCTATTAACAATCTGCGTTATGCAGATGACACAACCCTGCTTGCTGAAACTGAGGAGGACCTCATGCACTTGCTGCGAAGGGTCAAGGACTGCAGCCTTCAGTATGGACTGAGGCTCAATGTCAAGAAGACAAAGATTCTCACCACTGGACCAATTGGCAGCGTCAGGATGGATGACGAAGAGATTGAGATTGTTCACAGCTTCAGTTTGCTCGGCTCCACAGTCAACACCCTTGGCACCAGCAGTCAGTAAATCAAAAAGCGTATCGCGATGGGAAAGTCTGCTGTTAGGGACCTCTCTAAAGTACTCAGGAGCAACAGTGTCTCTCTGGAGACTAAGGTGCGCCTGATACAGGCCATGGTATTTGCAATCGCCTGTTATGCATCAGAGAGTTGGACAATGATTAGGGAGGACAGAAGGAGAGTGGATGTTTTGAGCTGTGGTGCTGGATAAGGGTACTGAATGTACCCTGGACTGCCAGGAAAACAAACAGATTCTTCTTGGAGAGGATTAAACCAAGCTACTCCTTGGAGGCAAGGATTCTGGGGCTTTGTCTGACATACTTTGGACATGTTGCCAGGAGGGACGGGTCCTTGGAGAAGGACATCATGCTTGGGAGGGTTGAGGGACAATGCAGGAGGGGAAGACCCTCTATGAGATGGATTGATTCGGTGACTGGGGTAATCGGGATGGGTGTGTCAGAGGCTGTGCAGTTGGCGCAGGATAGAGCAGGGTTTAGGGCTGTTGTGCATAGAGTCGGTATGAGTCGGAAACGACTCGACGGCACATAACAACAACAACAACAACAGTGTTTCCTTGCTCTGTTCGAATGACTGCCTCTTGGTCCAAGTATAGGTTTTTCATAAGTACAATTAAGTGTTTTGGGATTCTTGTTCTTCTCAGAGTTAGCAAAAAATTGTGTGATACACACAAACACCTTTGCATAGTCAACAAAACACATATAGACATTCCCCTGTTACTCCCTGCTTTCAGCCAAGATCCATCTAACATTAGCTAGAACATCCCTAGTACAACAGCCTCTTCTAAATCCAGCTTGAACATCTGGCAGTTCTCTGTTGATGTGCTGTTCCAGTCATTTTTGAATATTTTCAACAGCATCTTGCATGCATGTGATATTAATGATGTTGTTGTTGTTGTTATGTGCCGTCGAGTCGTTTGCGTCTCATAGTGGCCCTATATCCATCAGCCCTAAACCCTGCTCTATCCTGTGCCAATAGCATTGCCTCTGACACACCCATCCCGATTACCCCAGTCACTGAATCAATCCACCTCATAGAGTGTCTTCCCCTCCTGCGCTGTCCCTCTACTCTACCCAGCATGATGTCCCTCTCTAAAGACCTGTCTCTCCTAACCATATGTCCAAAGTATGTCAGACGAAGCCCCAGAATCCTTGCCTCCAAGGAGTAGCCTGGTTTAACCCTCTCTAGAATGAATCTGTTTGTTTTCTTGGCAGTCCATGGTACATTCAATACTCTTCTCCAGCACCACAGCTCAAAGGTGTCAATTCTCCTTCTATCCTCCCTAGTCATTATCCAACTCTCTGATGCATAACAAGTGATTTCAAAACTTCTGTCGGGTCACTTTATTTGGAATGGGAACAAATATATATCTCTTCCAGTCAGTTGGCCAGGTGGTTGTCCTTCAGATTTCTTGGCACAATTTGGTGAACACGTCCAGGGAAGCATATCTTTGTTAAAATATGTCAATTGGTATGCCGTCAATTTCTCGGTTCTTGTTTTTTGCCAATTCTTTTAGAGCAGCTTAAACTTCCTGCTTCATCACCACAGGCTCTTGATCATATGCTGTTTCATGAAATTCTTCTGTGTTAGCTGATTCCTTTTGGTACAGTACTCTGTATACTCCTCCCATCTTTTTTCAGTGCTTGCTGAATTATTTAATATTCTCCCCAAAACATCCTTAAGTAATGCTGTACATCTCCTGACAAGTTGTTTATTGTGGACCCAAGTAAGATGAGATGGTTGACAAATTTACTCTTTTCTTCAGCCATGAAGATGTTGCCTTATTGGCCCAGAGGTGAGGATTTTTGTCTTCTTAAGGTTGAGATATAATTCACAGTGAAGGCCGCAGTCCTTGATGCTTTATAGCAAGTGCCTCAGGTCTCCTCCTAGCTTTCAGCAAGTATATGCATAACACAGCTTGTTGATGAGTCTTCCTCCAATCTTTTTTGCCACACTCTTCATCAGAGAGTACAAATTATTTGCTCAGCAGACAGATTGAATAGGTATGGAGAAAGGATACAGCCCTGAAGCCCACATTTCCTGGTCTCTGCCTGTCATCTATCTGATGCTTCTCCCTGGAGAAGAAAGCGCTCTATAGCCTCTGAGCCCTAGCTATTACCCACATTAGAATCATGCTGTTGTTGCTCGTTGTTGAGTCAGAATTGAGCAAGATCAACACCTTCCAGCAGGATTTCAGAGGCAGTAAGTTGCATGAGAGAAGATTGCCCAGCCTTCTTCTGTGGAGAATCGAGTGGATAAGAACAACATACCTTTGAGATGGAAAGACAGCTTCTTACTACTGGGCCAGGTGAATGGCAAGTCAGATGATTTTTACAAAATAATAAGTCATAACAAACAATAAACAATAAGCAATAAACTCCAATAAAATCTATACCAATGGTAACGACTTGTTGTTGTTGTTGTTATGTGCTGTCGAGTCGCTTGCGACTCATTGCGACCCTTTGTACAACAGCCCTAAACTCTGCTCTGTCCTGTACCAATCGCACTGTCTCTGACACTCCCATGCCGATTACCCCAGTCACTGAATCAATCCACCTCATAAAGGGCCTTCCCCTCCTGCACTGTCCCTCCACCCTCCCAAGCATGATGTCCTCCAAGGACCGGTCTCTCCTCACAACATCTCCAAAGTATGTTAGATGGAGGCTCAGAACCCTTACCTCCAAGGAGCCACCCGGTTTAACCCTTTCCAGGATGAATCTGTTTGTTATCCTAGCAGTCCATGGTATTCGCAATACTTTTCTCCAGCACCACAGCTCAAAGGCATCAATTCTCCTTCTATCTCCTTGGTCATTGTCCAACTCTCTGATGCATAACAAGTGATTGCGAAGACCATGGCTGTATCAAACACACCTTAGTCTCCAGAGAGACACCATTGTTCTTTAGTACTCTGGAGAGGTCCCTAACAGCAGACTTTCCCATGGCTATGCGCCTTTTAATTTCCTGGCTACTGGTGCCAAGACTGTTGACCGTGGAGCCATAAAGCTGTGTATAATCTCAGTCTCTTCACCATCCATCCTGATGCTGCCAATTGGTCCAGTGGTGAGAATCTTTGTCTTCTTGACATTGAGCCT
>NW_006399764.1:6650240-6653159 GCF_000299155.1 Elephantulus edwardii | reverse complement strand
AGTTTCAGCAAGCAGGGTTGTGTCATCTGCATAACGCAGATTGTTGATAAATCGTCCACCAATCTTGACCCCACATTTCTCCTCATAGAACCCAGCTTCCCGGATAATCTGTAACAACTTAGCAAGTACAAAAATCAGCAGTATGTTAGGCTTTTATTCCCCTACCTGTCAGTCAAAAGATCAGGTCTGTGCATTGGCTTTTGAAATAAAATAGGAAAGAATGATTCGAGTAAGTCAGTAACAGAGAATCAGATGACTCCACCAGTAAGAGATATTCTAAATCCATTTAGTAATCAGGCCTGAAAACCACAAAATCTCCTTGTGGCCCTGGGAAAAAGGATATAAAAATGTCTTCAGAGGATGAAAGAGCATTGGTGTCTGAGGTTACAGTCCTCGAGATCAATACTGATCAATTTTATAACAAATGAAAAACTGGTTATGCCTGACATAGAAAGTAAGGTGTCATATTTTGTATAAGTGGTAAAGCCACAGGTGAAGCCATTGGCTATCTTCTTTTGTAAGACATATCAGAGGTGAAGTTGTGGAAGAGAACTTGTCACTAGAAGTGAAAAGATTTATGCCATCAAGACTGTGAGTTTACATTGGTATATAAAAGGCAGTCATAGGAAATACTTAAAGCATGCAGGCTTTAGGAGCTGAATGGAATTTTGAACCTTAAGCCTACTTAAAAATCTTTCATTCAGATGCACTGTAAAATCTGTAACCCAGGCATACTTTATTTTTTTACACTTAAAAAATTGCAAAGCCTCACCTGACTGGAAGTTTGAACTTTTTAAGTTGTTGAGAAATAAAACACCACATTTCTAAAGTACATTTCTAAAGTGCTGAAGGAATATGACTAAGCCTTAAGCCACTTACTCTTTAAATACTAACATATTTTCACCTAGGAATGCAGGACAGATCCTATTGTTGACGTGCAGGATTTTAAAGCTTTACCCAGGCTTCTGAACCAAGGTTATAGTTTTATTCAGATTGGTTTTCTTTTATACATTTTTTAAAGACATCGAAAGTTGTAATATCTTTTTTCTTTTAAAAATGTTCTAAATACAATATCCTGCAAAATGCCACTAAGATATTTTTGAAACTGAATGTCATCCTTATGAAGATGTTACACATTCCTCTCTCAAGTCTGACAGGTATATATTTAAACTGCAGGAAGGCAAAACCATTCACTTGATTGACTCTTTGACAAACATCTGGAAAAAGTACAACAAAAACCCTGTCAAACTAGATCATCGAATTCCCTGAACATTGCCTTGATAGGATGTGAGATGTTCCAAGGATCACACAAAACATCCACCAGCCCATTTTTGTGAGTGTCCACACGTATTCAGTGACAGAGCAGGTAGAAAAACAATGTTACATGCAGCTCTAAGTTCATCATCTTAAGAATAGGGCTGGAGTTGACTCATATGACTTGAAATTTATTGTCCTTGTTGTTGTTTGTTATGTGTCATCAAATTACCTGCAACTCATCGCAACCCTATGTACAACAGCTCTGAACCCTTCTCTATCCTGAGCTGAACTTATTGGCACTGACACACCTATTCACTTTACACCAGTTACTGAGTCAATCCATCTTGTCGAGGGTCTTCTTCTCTTGCTCTGTCCCTTCACTTTCCCAAGCATAATGTCCTTCTCCAAGGACTTTTCCCTCCTTGCAGCATGCCCAAATATTCCAGATGGAGCTTCAGAATCCTTGTCTCCAAGGAACAGCCTGATTTCACCCTCTCCAGGACAAACTTGTTTGTTCTTCTAGCAGTCCATGGTATATTTAATACTCTTCTCCAGCACCACAGCTCAAAGGCATCAATTCTCCTTCTATCATCCATAATCTCATTGTCCAGTTTTCTGATGCATAGCAAGTAATGACAAAGACCACGGCTTGGTACAGGTGCACCTTAGTGTCCAGACTGACATCATTGTTCTCCAGCACTCTGGAGAGGTCTGTGTGTGACAGCAGACTTTCCCAATGCAATTTTTCTTTTAATTTCCTGGCTGCTGGTACCAAGAGTGTTGATTGTGGAGCCAAGCAAACTGACTCTGTCAACAATCTCAATCTTTTTACTGTCTATCATGCTACCAATAGGTCCAGTGGTGAGAATCTTTGTTTTCTTAATGTTAAGCTCCAATCTATATTGAATGCTGCAGTTCTTGACCTAGTAAGTGTTTCAGGTTCTCATCAGTTTCAGTAAAAAATTTATTACAAATTTAAAAAAAATCAGCTTGATAATTTTAGAACCTTAAACTTGAGACTTGTGTTCTTTTTGCACATCTTGCCTGAGTGTGATGTGGAGGCGAGCACATGACTTTGGCTATTGGCAGGTGCGACTAATGGGTTCCAGGGAAGGAATACTGCAAAATGATGAAAAACTTTTAGGGAACAAATGTTCTCCTTAAGCAAATGCCACAGAAAACACAATGAGCACACCTCCACCCGTGACAGCAACAGCCAAGTGAGGTCTTAGATCTTCCCACTCACTAGTCTCAGTACTGGGATGGAGTAGAGAAACCAGACCTTTTCTGTTCAGCAGTTAGGAAGCTCCTCCAACCCTCCTGCTGGAATGAAAGCAGAGGAGGCCCCATGGAGGGTCAGGAAACCAAGCAGTGTTATCCAGCAGCAGAAAGACCGCCCAGAACCAAGGCGCTCCTGACTTTCCCAGACAAGGTGGCACAAAGATCTAGTTATTTTATTGTTATGTTGTCGTTGTTGTTATGTGCCGTTGAGTCACCTGCGACTCATAGCGACCCTATGTACAACAGCCCTAAACCCTACTCTATCCTGCGCCAATCACACTGTCTCTGACACACCCATCCTGATTACGCCAGTCACTGAATCAATCCACCTCATAGAGGATCTTCCCCTCTTGCACCATCCCTCCACCCTCTCAAGCATGA
>NW_006399764.1:6647807-6649995 GCF_000299155.1 Elephantulus edwardii | reverse complement strand
TGCATAATAAGTGATTGCAAAGACCATAGCCTGTATCAGATGCACCTTAGTCTCCAGAGTGACACCATTGCTCTTCAGTACCCTGGAGAGGTTCCTAACAGCAGACTTTCCCATCGCAGAAATTTTTATCTTTGCCCAGTAATGAATGTATACTTTGAGCATGGCGTCAGGAGGTGCCAGTCCTTGGAAAAAGACATCATGCTTGGAAAAGTAAAGGATCAGTGAAAGAGGAGAAATGGATTGACATGGTGAATGCCTCGGTGGGCTTGTGCTTGGTGAACAGGGTAAGTATGGCAAAGAATAGAACAAAGTTTCAATCTGTTGTTCATAGGGTTGCTGTGAGTTGTAGTCGACTCAGTGGTACCTATAAAG
The DNA here is from genome assembly GCF_000299155.1 of Elephantulus edwardii. Lineage (NCBI taxonomy): Eukaryota > Metazoa > Chordata > Mammalia > Macroscelidea > Macroscelididae > Elephantulus > Elephantulus edwardii. The sequence continues at coordinate 6,649,623 of NW_006399764.1, read as the reverse complement.
TAACTGTCCTGTCATAAGGAGACCCTTTCTGGATAAGGTATTAACACGGGTGCACAGAGAACCTGCACTTCTGCCCTGACCTGAGAGTTTGAGCTCTTAGCAGTATGAAAGGAAGACAGCTAAAATGGAAGATTTGAATAACATTGAAAGTCTCATAGCCATAAAAAGGAGTCATCACAGAAAACAAACAAAAAGCACTCCAACTAAAACCAAGAGAAAACTTTTTTTAAAAGCTACGTGTACTTATTAATTAGACAAAGAGCAAATCATAAAATAAAAAAGAACTGAAAATCAGGTGGTATGTGTTCTCTGATCACAATGCAATTAAACTAGCACTCACTAGCAAATGCAAAAGATTCCAACAGTTCAATATTAAACAGCACGCTTCTAAATAACCCTTGAGTCAAAGAGGAAGTCTTAAGAGAAATTTCAAAATACACTGACTTTAATGAAATCATTATAAAGTATCAAAGATTTTAAGGCACAACTGAAGTCATAGTGTAAGGAAAATACACAGCATTGATTACATTAAAAGAGAACCTAGAAAAAGAAGAGCAAAGTAAACGTGAATCAAACAGAAGACAAAAACATAATAAAAATGAGAGCATTAACTAATTCAATGGAAATCAGAAAAGCAATAGAGAAAAAAGCAAACAAGAAAAAAACACATTTTTCTTTGAAAAGATCAATATCATTTATAAATATCTAGCAAGACTGACAAAGGGGAAAAACTATACTAAAACTATACTTCTTGTTATTTGCCATTGAGTCGCTTGCAACTCATAGCGACCGTATGAACAAGAGCCCTAAACCCTGCTCTATCCTGTGCCAAGCTCATTCATTGTCTCCGACACACCCACTCCTACTACCCCAATCACTGAATCGGTCCTTCTCATCAAGGGTCTTCCTCTCCTGCGCAGTCCCTCCATTCTCCCAAACATGACATCCCTCTCCAAGGACTGGTCTCTCCTTGCAACATGTCCAAAATATGTCAGACAAAGCTTCAGAATCCTTGCCTCCAAGGAGCATTCCAGCTTTACTCTCTCCAAGACAAACCTGTTTATTCTCCTAGCAGTCCGTGGTATATTCAACACTCTTCTCCAGCACTACAGCTCAAAGGCATCAATTCATTTTAGTTAGCTTAAAACCAACAAACAAACCAACAAACAAAAAACACCACGACTCTGTAGAGAAATTCTACTTTATCATATACATTCGTAATAATGAGTCAACTTGACAGCATACATTTTTTCTTTCTAGAATTCAATAATTTATCTTTTCTTCCAACTGATTGATCATGAATCCTCTTCAAATGCTCCAAAATTTTGAAGAATCAATGTCCTTTATTTTCACGGACACTATTACCACACCAATAATTACTCGTTAAAGGAGAGAGGAGAGAGGAGAGAGGAGAAAGGGAGCACAATTTAAAAAAAGAATAATAATTGCTTTTTCCAGACTCGGCCGTACGTAGAGGCGGCTCATGGGTCTCTGAGACCCGAAAGTTGAGATCTTTGCGCCCCGGACACTGCGCCTGGGGCCTTTGCTGCTGTCACCATGCCACAAAATGAGTATATTGAGTTACACCGAAAGTGCTATGGGTACCGTTTGGATTACCATGAGAAAAAGAGAAAGAAAGTCGAGAGGCTCGTGAGCGTTCAAAGAAGACAAAGAAGATGATTGGTCTGAAGGCAAAGCTCTACCATAAGCAGCGTCATGCTGAGAAAATACAAATGAAAAAGACTATCGAGATGCATGAAAAAAGAAACACCAGGGGAGCTCTGGTGGCCTAGTGGAAAGGAGCTGCAACTACAAT
>NW_006399764.1:6642839-6644491 GCF_000299155.1 Elephantulus edwardii | reverse complement strand
ATTCCAGGCAGTTGGCCATGTAGTTGTCCTCCAGATTTCTTGGCACAACCTGGTGAGTATGACCAGGGAATTTGTTTGTTGAAAAATTCCAATTAGTATTCCATCATGTCCTGGGGCTTTCTATCTGCTAAGTCCTTCGTAGTAACTTCCTCCTTCATCACCATTGCCTTTTGATCATAGGTTGTTTCTTTACATTCTTCTGGGTCGGTCAATTCTTTTTGGTGCAGTGGCTCTGTATAATTCTTCCATCTTCTTTTAAAACTTCCTGGATCACTTAATAGTCTACCCATAGCGTCCTTAAGTGATGGCGAAGAGACAATTAAAAATGAATCAGTATAGCTTGCCTCTGGAAACTCTATGTTCTTGGAGAAACGATGAAAGTTATACAAGTGTTCAGGTCTTTCATTCATAGGGTCACTATGAGGTGTCTACAGCTCAACGGCTCTTAACAACAACAACAGTTCACATGTTGCATAGTAGAAAAATGCATGGAGAAAAAAATAAAACAAAGAGATAATAATTATATTTCTGAATGTTTAGGGGAAACTTGGTCTTGTTGTTTGTAGGGAAACAGTACTCTCAGAAGACACAAAACCTACAGACTGGGAACAAGCATTTGGTAATACCATCTCAGACTAGAGTCTTATAACAAAAGTTTACAGAATACTCCTGGGCCTCCACAAGAAAAAGACTAATAACCCAATTACAAAATGGGCAAAAGACATGGGAAAAATTTTCACAGAGGAAGATATTAAAATGGCAAACAGACACATGAAGAAATTATCCAAATAACTGGCAATAAAAAAGATGAAAATCAAAACCAAAATGAGGTACCATCTTACTCCAGTAACAGTGTTAAAGTTCAACAGGGCAGCAAGTAATAAATGTTGGCGAGGATGTAGTGAGAAAGGAACTCTTATACATTGTTGGTGCGATTGTAAAATGGTACAACCATTTCTGCAAGGCTGTTTGGCGCTTCCTCAAAAAACTGAACATAGAAATTCATTATGACCCAGCTATTCCACTACTTTGAATATACCTTGAGAATATGAGAACTGAGGCAAAGAGATTTGTACACCAAAGTTCATAGCAATATTATTCACCATTGCAAGAACATGGAAACAGCCCAACTGTCCAAACACAAATGAATGAATTGAGAAATTATGGTACATTCACACAATGGAATACTATGTAGCACGCAGGAGCAGTGATTTTGTAAATTATTACCTAACTTGGGAGGGACTGGAGAGCATTATGCTGAGTGAATTAACTCAGTCCCACAAAAATAAATATTGTATAACACCATTATTGTAGAATAAGTATAACGATCCAGGAGGGGTAGGAGATGCTGGAAGCAGAGGGATATGGATGTGCCGGGGGAAGGAGGATTAAGGATTGGGTTGTACAATTTGATGGGTGGGGTGCTGAGGGAAATTGAAAGTATTTGTTGAAATTTGTATTTGAGTTTTGTAAATAAATTAGTTATTGTTGTTGTTGTTATGTGCCATCATGTGTCTTGCGACTCATAGTGACCCTATGTACAAGAGCTCTAAATGCTGTTCTATCCTGTGCCAACCTAGCCATCTCAAACACACTTATTCCCACCGCTCCAGTCACAGAATCAATCCATCTCATCAGAGGTCTTCCTCTCC
>NW_006399764.1:6634963-6642739 GCF_000299155.1 Elephantulus edwardii | reverse complement strand
AGAAAGAAACACCAAACAAAAGAACGATGAGAAGACTCCACAAGGGGCAGTACCTGCCTATCTGTTGGACAGAGAGGAGCAGTCCCGAGCTAAAGTACTTTCCAACATGATTAAACAAAAACGCAAAGAGAAAGCGGGAAAATGGGAAGTCCCTCTCCCCAAAGTTCGTGCCCAGGGCGAAACAGAAGTACTGAAAGTTATTTCAACAGGAAAGAGAAAAAAGAAAGCCTGGAAGAGGATGGTTACTAAAGTGTGCTTAGTTGGAGATGGTTTTACATGAAAACCACCTAAATATGAAAGATTCATCAGACCAATGGGCTTATGGTTTAAGAAGGCACATGTAACACATCCTGAACTTAAAGGCACATTTTGCCTACCAATACTTGGTGTAAAAAAGAATCCTTCATCTCCACTGTATACAACTTTAGGTGTTATTACCAAAGGTACCGTCATTGAGGTGAATGTGAGTGAGTTAGGCCTTGTGACACAAGGAGGCAAGGTTATTTGGGGGAAATATGCCCAGGTTACCAACAATCCTGAAAATGATGGCTGCATAAATGCTGTCTTACTGGTCGCACTTTGACAACTGATACAAACCAGTCAGAAAACCAGCATTACCATGTACTTCTGAATGCTACCGAACAGCCTTTCTTAAGAAGTCCTGCAGTCAAGAGAACTATTTGTTATGATATAAAAACATTAAAATGGTCCAGTTTTACAAATTGGTCTTTTTTATCTTGAGAGTTTTAAGTGTTAAGATTGAACAATGAAAAACTTCACCACTGTATGAGCAAGTAGCTACTCCTAGGCAAATCTATCATAAAAATAACCAGTGTTTAAAACGCAACAGCTTTTTTATACAGTTGCCTTTGACTCACGGTGACCCATTTCTTTCAGACTGGAATTGTAGGCCATAATGTTTTCAATGGCTGATTTTTCAAAAGTACATCACCAGCCCTTTCTAACAAAGTGCCTCTGGGTGGACTCAAACTTTCAGCCTTCAGTCAGCAGCTAAGTGGTTAACTGTTTACACTACCCATGGATGCCCTATAAAAGTTTATCTTTTCTAGAAAAGATCTATATTGATACTGTATTTTCTACCTAACTATGAAAAAGGAAATAAACATACCAAAATATTCGTACTTTAAAAAAAAATTAATAATTGTCCTTTTCTTTGGAAAGGTCTTTTGTGTCTCTAGATAGGTTTATGCTCAAGTATCTCAATTTGTGGCTAGCTATTGTAAATATTATTTTCTTGTTTTCCTTTTCTGTATTTTCTTTATTATTTTAGAGGAATTCCACTGAATTTTGTATATTGCTCTTGTATGCTGCTACTATTAAACTGGTCCACTATATCTCACAGGGTTTAGTTTGGGTTTATTTTTAATTGAGAACTTGGGATTTCTGTGTACACTATCATATCATCTACATATAGTGACAGTTTAACCACCTCTTTGCTGATGATCTGGATGCCTTTTATTTCCTTCTCTTGTGAGGTTGTTAGCAATTACGGCTTGTTTGGATCCACAATCTTAATACCGGCAGCCAGGAAATAAAAAAGCAAATTTCATTGGGAAAAATATGCTGTCATGGAACTTTCCAGAGTGCTGAAGAGCAACGATGTCAGTCTAGAGACAAAGGTGCGCTAATCCAGGCCATGGTTTTCTCAATTACTTGTTATGCTTCAGAGAGTTGGACAATGACTATGGATGACAGAAGAAGAATAGATACCTTAAGTTGTGGTGGTGCAGAAGAGTCTTGAACACAGACTGCCAAGGAAACAAATAGATCTGTCTTGGAGAGGGTGAAACCAAGTCTCTCCTTGGCGGCTAGGATTTTGAAGTTCTGCTTCACTTTGGTCACATAGCCAGGAGAGATTGGTCCTTGGAAAAGCGCATCATGCTTGGTAGGGTGGAGGGACATTGCAGGAGAGGGAAACACTGGATGAGATGGATTGATACAGTAGCTGGGACAACGGGGGTTAGTGTGTCAGAATTAGTGAGACTGGCTCAGGACAGGGAAGAGTTCAAGCTCCTGTACTTATGCACCATAGACAACTCAACCAATAACATTCTATGCCAAGTTTGGAAGCAGGAGTGGCATCCACTTCCTAAACAACTTGCCTCTAGAAACTCGATGAACTTTGATAAATGTCAATAGTTGTAGAGGGACTTCAGGCCTTTTGTTCATAGGGTCACCATGAGTCGTGCTCATCTTGAAAGCAATCGACAACAACAACAATTTGTTGTAGCACTGTAGTAAGTAATTCCAATAGAATACAGAATAGGAGTAATAAAAGTGGGCATCAATTTTTGGTCCCTGTTAGTCTTTCTCCATTGAAACTAATATTGGCTCTTGGGTTTGTACATATACTTTTCACTATTTTGAGGAAATTCCTTTCTGTTTCTATTTTGCTGAGTGTTTTAATCAGGAAGGAAAGTTGGATTTTGTCAAATGCCTTTTCTATATAAATTACTAGAATCACATGGTTCTTATTGTTTGCTTTGTTAATGCGATGAATTACACAGATTTCTTTTCTTATGCTGAATCATCCATCCTGTTAAGAATCCCACTTGGTAATGAGGAATTATTTTTTGTTCTGCTTTTGAATTATACAGGCCAGGATTTTGTTAAATATTTTTTAAATATATATTCATGAGAAAGATTGGTCTGTAGTTTTCTTTTTTGACAATAACTTCGCCTGGTTTTGGTAATAAGGTTGTGCTTGCTTCATAGAATTACTCTGGGAGTATTCCTTCTTTCTCTACTTTTTTTTAAATAATTAAGTAGAATTTGGGATAGATCTTCTTCTGTGAATGTTTTGGTAGAACTCAGCTGTGAAGCCATCTGGTCCAGGGCTTTTTATGCAGGTGAGTCTTTTTATGACCTGCTCAATTTATTCTTGTGTGATGGGTCTGTTCAAGTATTCTACATCTGTCCTTTTCAAAATGGGTACAGAATGAGTTCCAAAGAATTTATCCATTTACTCTAGGTTTTCAGAATTATCATAGCATAATTACTCATAATTGTCTAGTATTTTAGACTTCACTTCACTGGGTTCTGTGTTGATGTCACCTCTATTATTGTTGTTGTTAAGTGCTGTCGAGTCATAGACACCTCTATCATTCATTAATTTATTTGTATCTTCTCTCTTTTTTCTTCTGTTAACTTTGAAAAATTTCAAGAAGTACAGTAATAACAAGAATTGATGATAAGTAAGAAGTTCAAGCTACACTGAGGCATTGAAAAAAATAAGGTAACAGGAATTCACGGGATATCAATTTCCACATTTCAAGCTACAGTTGCAGCCCTTGATGTGCTCACTTGTCCATGCCAGGAAATTTGGAGGACAGTTGCTTGCCCATCTGACTAGAGGAGACCCACATTTGTTCTCATTCCCAAGAAAGGTGGTCAATAGAGTGTTTACATTGTTAGACAAAATCATTCATAACACATGTGAGCGAAATATTGCTGAAGATCGTCTGAACATGGCTAGAACAGTATATTAGCAAAGAACTACCAAAAGCTCAAGGTGGGATTAGAAGAGGTCACGGCACCAGGGGTATCATTGTGCTACCTTTCCTCCTTCATGCTCTTTCCCTTACGGAGGCATTGTCGGTGAGATGGAGAAGATAAATGGTGAAGTCCCATGACACTTCCTAAATCTCTGCACACAAGAAGCATGCATCGGTTATGCTCATATTTCATTAGACAAAACAAATATAAGAAAAATTTGATGTCAGTGGAGTGAAAAAAATAACAATCCTCCCCAGGAGTGGGCCTGATTGGGAGGGCCAGGGATCACTGTGACTGCAGTACAATCCATCACTCTTAGTCTCTGCTCCGATTTATGAGTGATTGCTACACTCTGGGCATAGAACTGCTGACAAGAAGCTTTCACTGTCTGCTGATTGACTGGGAAGCCAGATAATTAATAGACAACAACTACAGGTTAGTATAGAGAGGCATTTTCAATGTGGTTATCAAAGAAACTCTGGTGGCCTAAGGATGAGGAGGTGCACTGGAAACTCAACAATGGGTAGTCTCCTCCCAGGGTGATTTACTGTCTTTGAAAACTCACTGGAGGGTCAGTTATGGATTGGTTCTGACTCAACGAGACACAACAACAACAACAACGATGACAAGATTGAATTTCTTTAAAGACCCTTTAGTCTTTTAAAACAAAAATAAAAATAACAATAACATCAACCAGATCAGAAACAAATAAATAAGCAAACAAAAATCTGAACTCACTCTGATTCATAGAGAACCTACAGAATAGAGTCGAGCAGCCCAAGATGGTTATAAGGCTATTGCAAATCTTTACAGAAACGGATTGTCATCTTTCTCCAACAGAGCAGCTGGTAGATCTGAACTGCAGTCTTCTCTGGTTGCAGCAACACTCTTAGTTTTCTACCTCGGGGCATTTTCGCTTGTTTAAGTCATGAGAGGAGCAATGGGGACAGAGTATGCAAACCTCCAAGGACAATTTTCATCTCTAACGCACTATCTTCTCCCTGTATTCCCAAAGAGCAGACTCTGTAAGGCCCTGGTCTTCCTCTTTAAGTTTGTAGTTTTCCTTATTTATTTATGTTTTTAATCTCTAAGATTGTAAAACATGTTTAGTTCTTTTTTTTTCCTTTATTCTCATTGTCTAGAAGAGTGTTAAAATATCTCTTTATTCTCCTGCATGGGGATAATTTTTACAGTAGGTGAGTTTGATCTTCCATAGACGATTCATATAACGACAACAGAGAAGAGAGCGAAATTGGCCTAGTGGATAGAAAGTTATGCTACCTAGCCCAAGCTGGGTGATTTGAATCTGCGACCCTCAGGCCTGGTTTAAATTGAGTTTTTTTTGCCAAACATTCTTCTAAGTGCTGTAGCACTGGTCTGTGCATTGCTGTACAGAGTTAACTCGTGGTTGCTGTGATGCTAAACACTGTGACACTGATGTGCCAAATGTGATAATGATTACCCACAGTGAACAGTGTTTGCTGAAGCTGGAGTGGCGTCCACTTCCAAAATGGCTTGCCTCCAGAATCTCTGTGAATAGTGATCAGGTCTTTCATTCACAGGGTCGCTCTGAGTTGTCATTGACTTGACAGTACCTAACAACAACAACAACAATAACAAGAACAGATCATTCACATATTGCCATTGAGTCAGAAATAGTTGACCCTTCAGTGGGTTTTCAGAGGTTGTGGTTTGCACAGGAGGAGAATGTTCACCTTTCTCCCTAGGAGGACTTGGTACAATTCAAACTACTGACTTTAGTTTCGCAGTAAATAATCGTCCCATTTTAAGACTACTATTCACTTTTTTTCCTATCCTAGGAACTAATGTCTTCAAGCTTCAAGGCTTCAAAAGTTCCTATTATGAAATGACTCCCTCATTTTTCTGTGTTCCTCTCTCTTTTTATGCCTGAGGTTTTAGTTTCTTTCTCCCTCTGCATAGATGATTGCTCTCCTGTTCTCTTCCTATCATGTCCACTGTTGTCTCCTCTGCCATAATCTTTGTCCTTGTAGGCTCAAACCATTTTATATTCTGTTATTGTCATTGTAGTAGCCTTCTGGGAAAGAGAAGAGATAAACACGTGTGACCGGAGGTCATAATGTAAAAGTTTAAAAGTGCAAAAGGGGATGAGAAATGTTGAGAAATTTCCGGACACTGTGGAATAGAGCAGGTAATGTAACACTGGAGCGACGTTCAAATTACACATTATCAGTGATAATGACAATGTGCAGAAAACAAAAAGAGAAAAGATGGGCAGAGATGAAAACCAATAAGACAAAACAAAAAGCCCAGCAACATTCCTTAACATAATAAAATAAACATAATAGATATAAATAACCAACAAACTACAATGAAAAAGAAGACAAAAGAGTATGATTAAATGATAAGTAATAATCTTCCATAATGGTGTATTTTACACAGGTAGAACCACACGTTTATTAGTTTATTTATTTTAATGGCTGTAATCTGATCTAGACCTGAGGGTTGAAAGCATGTTTAGTTCATTTATTTCTATTCCCACTGCTTAGAAAAGTGCCTGAAACATAATTCAATTGCTGTTGCTTGAAAGTCTTAATGCCTTCTTGATTCAATATAATTGAGGGTCACAATACCAATTTAGTAATTTTAATTCAGAGAATTTATGAAACACGAATCTAGCATCTGCGGAATTATTTAGGCAGTTTATTAAAATACAACACAGATTATATTTAGTAAAGGACCTTACGCCCAGGGAAATAGGAGGATGTTTGTATAAGTCTTTCATTTGCAAAACATTTTATATTGCTCCTGAAATTGCTCAAACCTATAACTCTGTTAATAGCAGTCAGGATTTGAGATTGGATCACTTATCTTGCAAAGTGTGAAGTGTTTAGAAGACCTTAAATGAAACCAAAAGGCTCAGATTTACTTCTGTCATTGTGCAAATATTAATGCTTTCAGACACATATATTGAACACCTAATTTGCTCCAGCACTATTCTATAATTTAGGGGAGCAGAAGAGAACAAAATTGTGAATAAAACTCTTTTCCTAAACCCAATAACTTCCTGCCATTGGCTTTCCATGACTCATGATGACTTTATAGGACAGAGTAGAACTGTGCTTTAGAACTCTCAAACCTGTAAATCTTTATAGACAAAGCTTTCTCCCAGGGAGAGAATCATTGAGTTCAAATCACATATCTTGTAGTTACCAACTCAGCAATGTAGCCCCTGCCCCGCAAGGGTTCCGTCTCCTTCCCCAAAAGAGCTTACTGAAAGTGACAGTGAAGTTGTTATGTGCCAGCAAGTTGCCTGCGACACATAGGTACCCTATGTACAATAGATCTGAAGCCTGCCTTGTCCTGAGCCTGTCTCACTGACTCCAATACACCTACCTCCTTTGCCTTAGTTACTGTATCAGTCCATCTCGTTGGGGTTCTTCCTTTCCTGTGCTGTCTCTCCACCATTCTGAGTATAATGTCCTTCTCCAAGGACTGCTTTCTCCTGGCTACATGCCCAAAGTTATGTGAGATGGAGCTTCAAAATCCTAGCCTCCAAAGAGAGACTTGGTTTTTCCTCTCCAAAACAGACCTATTTGGTTTCTTGCTGGCTTATGGTATGTTTAAGACTGCTCTCCAGCACCACAACTCAAAGGCATCAATCCTTCTTCCATCATCCTTAATCACTATTCAGCTCTCTGATGCATAATAAGTAACTGTGAAGACAATGGACTGTATCAGGCACACTTTAGTCTCTAGACTGACAGTGTTACTTCTCCATACCCTAGAGAGGTCCCTGACAGCAGATTTGTCGAATACAATTTGCCTTTTGATTTCCTGATTGCTGGTGGCAAAAGTGTTGATTGGAGAGCCAAACAAGTTTTAACTATTAACAACTTCAATCTCTTCTCCAGCATCATGCTGCTGCTAGTTGGCCTAGTGGTGAGAATCTTTATCTTCTTGATGTTGAGCTTCAATCCATATAGAAAAGACTACAGCCCTCGACCTTCTTCAACAAGTCCTTTAGGTCTTCCTGAGTTTCAGAAAGCAAGGTTATGTCATCCGCATAACATAGATTATTGATGAGTCTTCCTCCAATCCTGATGCTACACTTTTCCTCATAAAGCCCTGCTTCCTGAATGATCTGTTCTGTATATAGATTGAAAAGGCATGGAGACAGAACACACCCTTGACACATTCCCTTTCTGGTGTTGAACTATGCAGTGTTTCCCTGCTCTGTTCTGAGGACTGCTTCCTTATCCAAGTATAGGTTTTGCATAA
>NW_006399764.1:6624284-6632258 GCF_000299155.1 Elephantulus edwardii | reverse complement strand
GATGATCTGTTGTGCATACAGATTGAAAAGGTATGGTGATCTGACTGGTACAGGAAGAGATTGTCGCTGCTTCTACAGAGCATCTGGTGGATTTGAACCAAGGGCCTCTGGGATTGCAGTGCAGCTTCTTGCCACTAGGCCACCCAGGCTCCCTAGAATAAATTAGTAGAAAATAAAAAAAAAAAAGAAGAAGACACAATAGCAAGTGACACGAGTGCCACATATTTGTGCTTTTGAAGGATTAACAACAACAAAAAAACCCCAAAAAACTGTTGATACTGTTAGCTGTCATCAAGTCAATTATGACTCATGGTGATCCTATGAACAACAAATTGGAACATTGTCTTATCTGCTATAATCCTCATGATCTTTTCTATGCTCAATTCCATTGTTACAGTCACTGTGTCAAAGAAGATTTTTCATTGTTTTGTGTCATTGGGTTAGAAATGACTCATAGCCAGTACCATAGACAGTAAGTCATAGAAGATGTGACTGCCCATCTTTCTTCCACAGAACCATTGGTGGTTTGGAACTACTTGTCTTTGGTTTGACAGCACAGCCCCTTGACCCACTAAGCCATGAGAGGGAAGAAAACTAAGTTGGCAAAAGTCAAATGAAGGAACAAAAAATATTGAGCTCATGAAGATGGACAGTCCAATCCCAGATCTGTTGAACATTGTGGATTCTTGAGCTAAACAAGTGTATATTATTGTGTACCACATGTGTTTTGGGGAGTATATTTATTATACAACATCATCATGAAAATAGCTAACTGATGTACAGGTTAAGAGCTTCCATTGAGAGAGAAAAAAAATCACACATAGCCAAGATTACAAATGGAAAAAGCTATAACAAATTTTAATAAAAGATATTTAAAGTTAGATATATGCATAGATATATGGAAATGTTATATAATCTATTTATGATTATGACAAATTATGGAAAACTTCCCAACTAATTTTGTGAAATAAGAGCAACCAAAGTTACAAAATATAATGTAAATCAGAAAATTTTAGAAAAATATTCATAAATTTAAACTAAAATTCTTAAAAAGAGATGATAATTTTTACTAAATTAAGCTTCTATAATTCACAAAAATAATACAGCATAACAATTTTGTTTCAAAATATATGCATCTATAAAATAATAATAAAGGATCAAATGACAAAAAATTGTCATCATTGCAAAAGATGCCAGAATTCATTTCACAAAATATAAAAATACTTTTATTTAACAAAACAATGACTATAATATGGATATTTTCCCAACAAATGAAATCTTTCATTTAAGCTAAGAATTAACATCACACTTAATACTGTATCTTTCTCATCAAAATTTGAATAAGGTAAGGATCAGTGGCAGGAAGAATTCTGAATGCCCTCCAACATTCTTGCCTCCTGAGATTCATACCTTAAATAATCTTTTCCCATTGAATGCAAAGAGAACTAGTAGATATGGAAGGTTATTACATCCATGGTTAGGTTATTACCAATCAACTTTGGATTATTAAATAGAAAAAATATTCTGATGAGTTTAATCTGAGTAGGTGAGGCCGTAAGAAGACTGCGTTCTCTTTGGGTACTTCATGAATAATGCAAACTGTGGAAGTATCGTCAAGAAAAGGTGTGCTGATCTACTACCCAAACAATCAGCCATTGAAAACCCTAGGGAGCCCAATTCTACTCTGATACACATTGGAACATTATTAGTTGGAACTGACTAAATATCAGTTAAATGGCTATGCTTTCTTTTAACTTTCTTAAAGTTAGAGAGCTTCAAAGCATGAAACCTTATGCTTTGTTTTGTTTTGTTTTGACTTGGTTTTGGAAAGTCAGAATTTCAGGAAGACTCCAGCAAGCCAATGCGAGAAAGGAAGACTCATCTTCATCTAATACCACATGATGGTTTCTATAACCACCAGGGATTGGATGGTTCCTAGAACCACCAGGAAGTAACTGGATTGTCCAAAAAGCACAGGGGTCTGAGAAATGTACCTAAGCAAGAGGACCTTACAGAGTGTAGAAAGAGGAGTGGGTAGTTACATGAACTGAGAGGACAGAAACATGCATACGAGAGGAGGAGATCAAACAGCTTTATGAGAAGAAAATAGAAAGAAAAAAACAGAAAATTGATGCGTGAACAAGATGATGGGTAAAATCAGAATATATACATGGGTTCCACACTTGCATGTAATTATTTTGAAAACAAAAAAATTATTTTATTATTTTTCTTCTAATACCATGAATTAATAATTGTATTTTTAAGTTACTTTTAAGTATTAATTACATGTTAGGGTTAACTCATGTAACATTTAATTATTTATTCAATATATAAAATAATTTAGTCTATGGAGACTAAGGTGTGCTTTGATAGAGGTCATGGTCTTTGCAATCACTTTCTATATTTCAAAGAGCTGGACAATGACTAGGAATGACAGAAGGAGAATTGATGCCTTTGAGTTGTGGTGTTGGAGAAGAGTATTGAATATACCACGGACTGCTAGGAAAACAAACAGATTCATCCTGGAGAGGGTTAAACCAGGCTGCACCTTGGAAGTAAGGATTCTGAAGCTTCATCTGACATACTTTGGACATGTTGCAAGGAGGGACCAGGCCATGAAGAGGGACGTCATGTTCAGGAGGGTGGAGGGACAGCGCAGGTGAGGAAGACTCCCTACGAAGTGGAATGATTCAGTGACTGGGGTAATCAGAGTAGGTGTGTCAGAAACAGTGAGGTTGGCACAAGATTAAGCAGGTTTTAGGACTGTTATACATAGGGTCACTATGAGTAGCAGGCAACTCGACAGCACATTACAACACCACCACCACATAAAATAAGCAGTAAACTTAAGAAAATTCTCACACAGGTACAAACACACCCATGCACATGCATATACACATGAGTAGATGTTTGTGTAAGGTGGTAGGAAGCTCATAAAATTATGTGAATTATTGTGTCTGAATTCAGAGGGTCAGTAACTAGTAATTGAAAAACATATAATTGTGAGGATTAGATAAAAACCATGGTAAACATATGTTTGTTTGTCTCTCTCCACCCCTCGCTCTCTTCCTCTCTCTCTGTGCCAATATGCATGCGGTGTTGCCTCACTGCTCCTTCCTTCCTGACTTTTTTATTGGGCCGTTTGGTAGAGTGCACCTCGTGGTATGAAGACCCAATTAATGAGGAAGAAGGTTCTGAAATCTAAGATTCTTCATGACGGCTGCTCAGGAACAACCACAAGGAACACCAAGACACCTGGGACTGTCCTTCCTGAAAATGAAAAAAGAAGAAGACTTTTGGCTTTTCCTCCTTTTCTTTTTCTAGAAGGGGAAGATCTTTGTAAAGCTGGTCAGACCCTTGGAGCCCTGTGCTAAGCTTAAGTTCCACACGTCTTCCAAAGAAATGCTTCAAAATTAAACATTCGGAAAGTCTCCAGGCATTTTCCCGAATAGCCAACATTTTTATCACTGTGAAGTGAACTCCTTTTGGGATTTTTTGGTAAATATTCTTAACTTAATTTTATATCCTTCTGTTGGTTTCTACAGCTAAATTACAAGTACATGGATTGTATCATGATGTGATCTTCTAAATGAAAAGGAAATTCTGAGCACTTTTCACAATATACACAGCAGTCCATATTTATTGTGCTAATGCCTGTGTCTTTCTCAGTTCAATCCTCCTATTTTTCCATCCATTTTTGCCGACTTGTTAATTTGGTTTTAGTAATATGCGACAATCTCATCAGGAAATGCACTTAGCACAATGGCTAACTCACCAGGGTAGAATGTCATTTTCTTTGGCGTTTTAAAGATGCTCTACATAAACTGATCGAAAATGCTTTGGGGACGAAAGGCCTCTTTTATCAGTGTACAGCTCTTAAATTATTTCTTGAAATGGTTAGTGGGTGAGAATAATGTTGAGATGAGAGACATTAAATGTGTTTGACTAAGCTGAGGACCCTAGCATATATTTTAAATTAGCCTGTTCAGTTTTATCACCCTTAATTCCATTCTATCACAAACACACTGTATTGCAGGAAGGCAGATATTTCAAATAAATAGAGATTGGAGCAGAGAAATTAGCTGACACTAACATGTATAGCTATTTTATGGATTTTTTTCTCTGATTAAATGAGTTCCTAAGGATAAATGTAGTAGACTCTTTGGAAATCGCCTGGCACAATTCAGTGACTCATACTAATGCATTTGGGAGACAAATTATTAGTTTCTTAAAATCTAAAGGATGAAAAAAAAATTTAAACAATTTAAAAAAAAAACCCTAAAGGATGAAAATCACACAAGTGTTGAGGACTTTTGTTCATCGGGTCGCTATGAGTCACCTACAACACGACGGCACTTTAACAACAACAACAACAACAACAATTAACATGAGCTCCAGTGTCCTAGTGGGCAGAGAGGCTGCCAACCCAAACAAAGGTAGGCAAATGGGTTGAAGCCACCACCTGTTCCAAGGAAAAAAGTTGAGCAATCTCCTCTCATATGAATTACAGCCTCTGAAAATATACTGGAGAGTCAGCTGTGCATCCTGACACATCTGTATGTATGGGTGAGTAAGTGAGTGACTTCTGTGAAGAGTCCAGGTGAAAAATCAGAGGCAGGAGGCAAGAGAGAATGGAGGTGACTTCCACACAAGGGCAGAGCTTTGAAGCTTTGTGTTCCACTTGGATGTTGTCCTTTATTTCTGTTCCTTTCTGTCCCCATATGAAGGGAAAACAGTCCCTAAGTCTCCAGTTTGTGGCTCCTTGTATAGTACTCAGTACTTCACATATGTCCCTTCAACTCTGTGATCTTTTCTCCTCATCTCTAAGAGCTCCTGTCTGTCTGACCTTGTCATTGTTCTGAGTTCTCAGCATTCTACAATTGCTGTTGATTTGTAATCCATTCCTTTTCCTCTTTCTTGTCTTTCCATTGAAAAGGCACACAAAACAGTTGCAATGTTATAATAATGCAATGTTATATAGGAATATGAGAATATTAGAAAAATGAAGAATGAAGCACCTTCCAGAAAAAGAACAAAATTTCTTCAATGCTTGCTGACATGACTATTAAAAGGATTAAAAGTATGTGGGAGAATGTGCAATCCTTGTCAGATTTTTCTAATAACAAAGCATTTTCAAATCTAAATCAACTGAAAATGACCCCCCTGTTGGGTTTACAAAATCTTTGAGGAGATTGCTTGTCTTTCTCCAAAACAGCTGCTGATATATTTGGAATTTGAACAACTGATCTTTCAGCTAACAGCCCAGTATATTTTATATATGTTGTTGTTAAATGCCTTTATGTTACTAGGACTCATAGAGACCCTATTAACAATAGCTCTGAAACTTTCCTTATCCTGAGCCAACCTCAGTGTCTCTGATACACCTGCCTCTGTTGTTATAGTTATACATTTGCATACACATATATAATTATACATATAAAAACATATACACACCCAGATACATATGCATGTATACACACATGTATGTATACACACAAATATGTATCTTAGCATATATCTAAATATACAAATACATTGAACTATGCATGTATATATCTATTTATACATGTATCTACTACTTGTATGTCTGCCATATTTTGGTGGCTTGTGTGTTGCTGTGATACTGAAAGGTGGGCCTCTAGGGTATCAAATATCAGCAAGACCCCCACAGTGAATCGGTCATCAGCATTTTCAGACTAACTCGCCAACATGAAATCTACTTATAAAACAGTGGTTAACAGTGAAAACCTGATGAACAGAATATTGTCTAAGGAGAACTAAGATGTGCTTGACCCAATCCATGTTTGCTTTGTTTTTTTCCAGTCATTTCATATGAGACTGACAGAAGAACAAAGAAAACTGTCTTGGAAGGAGTACAGAAATGCAGGTGGTAAAGACTTCATTTCTAGTGCTTTGGGCTTGTTATCAGGAAGGACTATTCTAAAGAAAGAAGCCATGCCTCATAGAGTACAATATCCACAAACAAGAGGAAGACACTCAATAAGGATTACACTTAATAGCAACAACAAATATCTTTATGAATATAAAAGGTTATCTTAGCTTGATTGCCACATAACCAGGAAAACCAGTTGCCATCAAGATGAATGTGGTTCATGACCCATGAGTGTATCAGAGTGAATCTGTGCTTCATAAAGTATTAACACTATCTATTGTGTCAGAAATAGATTGCTGGGACTTTCTCACAAGTTACCTATAAAGGGACTTGAATCTGTGACCTTTTGCTTAGTAGTAGATGCTGCTGGCCATTCATGCAACCTACTTGTATATAGATCTGGATTAATGAGTCTCCAAAATTAAATAGTTGTTTCCTTGGAAGATACTATGTCTATGTTCATCTGACACCGTAAGTCTTCAGTGCAGTTAATAGAATCTCTTGATGTGAAAAAATATCCTCTGAAAAGAACAGACTCTAGTTGGTCTCCATTAGAATAAGTTGCTTTGACCTCAAGTGAGAGAAGTGGGAATAGAAGGAAACAGACAGCATGTCATTCAGGAGCTGAAGCATATTGACTGTAACGTTTGATGATAGTAATATGTCTCAGTACAGTATTATTTGGTGTGTCATTTTTAGATCTCATGTTGCCATAACAACAGTGTGTGTGTGTGTCTGTGTGTGTGTATATGTGTGCGTTTAGTAGAAAGACACTTTTTTAATGTGTATCTTTTTTCTCCCTTTGATCTAAGAATTTGTTTCTTTTCTCTGAAGTTGTTCACAATACAACATGATAGAAGGAGCACCAGTAATAATTATAGAAACTTCAATAAAGAAAAATACATGTTTTAACTGAAAGCTTTAATCCCCTTGACTTATGTCCCAGGACCGTTAAAGATGATTGAAGTGACTTGGCTAGTATCTATCATAATGCCCTTTTCCCCTTATTGGAGACCAGCTAAAGATACAAAGGTTATACTTTCCTTGATTAATCTATGTGACAGAGGCAAATTGCCTGTTTTCTTTTGTTTCTGTCTTTCCTATAGAGCGCCAGAGGCAAGAAAATACTGTGTTTTCCTGGTAACTCATAAGGAAACTTAATAGAAGGTCTCTAGTGCCTACTGGCCCTACTGTACCTGATTGATGTAGTCCTAAACTTAAAAAGGCTCCCTCTATAGAACCAACACTTCTGAAACAAGGGAGGACAGACGTGGGAGGAAGCCTCACAGTCAGCAGCGAGGAAGGCAGTTCTGCTGTATACTGCACTTAGTTATATTTTCTGTACATATGAGGTTAACATCTTGTGATTGATTTTTCTGTGGAGCAGGTAGTGAATTCAACTCAACTGCCTTCTGTGTGGTAGCGCAGTGCTTTACCATTAGGCCTAGCTGTGCTTCAGAATAACTATGAATAGTATTACAAAAAGCAGTGTCACAAACCCAAAGGCCCGCGGTTCAAGGCCGCCAGCCGGTCCACAGGAGAAGAATGAGAAATCTCCTCCTGTTTGATTAACTGCCTCCGAAAACCCACTGCAGGGTCAGCTACGGGTCAGTTCTGTACACAACAACAATAGAAACCTTAGACAGTAGTAAATGTATTTGGTTTGGGATGAAATAACTCCATAAAGAATACAAAATATTATAATACTTGAAGAATACAAGCAATGTTACTGAATGTAGAAACTGTTGTATTGACACATATGTTTGTGTGTGGTTTAAATTACCAACAACAAAAATAAATAAAAGATTTTATATAATAATTTCTGTACAGTGTGTCCCATATCCTAGTTACTAATGATTTATGCCTTTTATCCTTTAGACACATCACACTGAAACTACACCTAGTTTATCCCTTCATACCCACCCATTGACCATCTATCTCTGCTGTTCTAGTCATTTCCTCTATGCAAACCAATAATAAAAATACAAAAATAAATTTAAAACTATCTATATATCTTATTATATATCAGAGAGTTGGACAATGACTAGGGAGGCTAAAAGGATAATTGATGCCTTTGAGCT
>NW_006399764.1:6618778-6624090 GCF_000299155.1 Elephantulus edwardii | reverse complement strand
GGATTGATTCAGTAACTGGGGTAATCGGGATGGGTGTGTTGGAGACAGTGAGATTGGCACAGGACAGAGCAGAGTTTATGGCTGTTGTACATAGGATCACTATGAGTCGCAAGTGACTTGACAGCACATAACAACATCAACAACATCTATATATCTTATATCTAAAATTCACTGAGTATTCTTTGGAATTCTATTTCAGGAGAATGAGTTTGAGACCCAATCTACACTGGCAACCACTAACACATTTTTTATACAATTAGCTGTGGAAATTATACTCCTGTAATAGTTCAACAGACTTCACCTGTTAATCTAACTTTGGGGTAGAAAACACTTGTCTCAATTCCAAATTTATTTTCCTTCTTTCCATATATTCATAGCAACCCTCAAAAAAGAGAAAATATGACATCCGACATCATAAAATATAGCATACACTGTACTTTTATTACAGTTAGATTATATGCTAGGAAAAAAGTTACTGTAAGAAAAAAAAATTCTGTACTGCTTAGCAAAATCATCTTAACGTTAACAGTGTAAAAAAAGATTGACTTCAATTTTTAAAAATTCTTCTTCTTTGTAATTTTTAAGCGTCTTCAACATTGTGTCTCTGAGCAAAATTCAGGAGTACAGTCAATCACCATTGACTTTTTTTTAAACTTCCGTGTAAGGAATTGACCATCATTATTATTTTTTGTAATTAGTTGGATGTGAAGAGTGAAACTACTATGGATTCTTAAATCATTTGCAGTCTATTCAGTATTATTGCATTCTTGACAGAAGAAAATAAAACCTCTGATGAAAATGAAAATTACAACTTTATCTAAATTGATATAACTATGGTTTTAAATATCACTTGGATCAACCCATCAGCTTTCTCTGAGAACTGTCAGTCACAGTACATGGTTGATTGACCGAATATTCTGGTACTCTGATTAACTCTTCCGATTCAGCTGACAGGTCTGTAGAATGTATGAGATTATCTCTCATAAGTCTAAACTGACTACATGTTAAATTTGGCTGGCTGATCAAATGTTCTAAAAATTTCTCTTCTGTAAATTAGAGCTATTGAGGATTTAAAAAAAAAAGTTTTGAGTAACTGGACAGGCACTACCCAAATGGCAAAGATTCTAAGTGACAGTTGTTCTTGTTGTTGTTATGTGCCATCGAGTTGCCTGTGACTCATAGCAACCCTATGTATAACAGCCCTAAACCCTGCTCTATGCTATGCAAATCTTACTGTCTCTGACACACCCACCTTCATTACTCCAGTCATCGAATTGATCCATCTCCTAGAGGGTCTTCCTTTCTTGCACTGTTTTTCCACCCTTCCAACCATGAAATACCTCTCCAAGGACTGATCAATCATGCCTTGCTGCATGTACAAAATACGTCAGAAAAAGCTTCAGAATCCTTGCCTCCAAGGAGCAGCTGGCATCACCCTCTCCAGAATGAACTTGTTTGTTCTCCAATAGCCCATGGTATATTCAATACTCTTCTCCAGCACCAAAGCTCAAAGGCATCAACTCTCCTTCTATCATCCCTAGTCATTGTTCAGCTTTCTGATGCATAGCAAGTAATTGCAAAGACTATGGCCTCTATCAGGCACACCTTAGTCTCCAGACTCACATCATTGTTTTTCAGTACTTTGGAGGGGTCTCTGACAGTAGACATTCCCAATGCAATTTGTCTTTTACTGTCCTGGCTACTGGTACCAAGAGTGTTGATTGTAGAGCCAAGCAAACTGAAGCTGCAAACAATCTCAATCTCTTCACCATCTATCATGATA
Organism: Elephantulus edwardii; assembly: GCF_000299155.1. Classification (NCBI taxonomy): domain Eukaryota; kingdom Metazoa; phylum Chordata; class Mammalia; order Macroscelidea; family Macroscelididae; genus Elephantulus; species Elephantulus edwardii. The sequence continues at coordinate 6,622,307 of NW_006399764.1, read as the reverse complement.
CTGCCAATCAGCCCAGTGGTGAGATTCTTTGTTTTCTTGATGTTGAGCTTCAAACCATATTGAAGGCTGCAGTACTTGACTCTCTGCGCCAAGTGCTTCAGGTCCTCCTCAGTTTCAGCAAGCAGGGTTGTGTCATCTAAATAATGCAGATTGTTGATGAGTCTACCTCCAATCCTGATGCCATACTTCTCCTAATAGAGATCAGCCTCCCAGATAATCTGTTCTTCATATAGATTGAAAAGATATGGAGATAGGATACATCTTTGGCACACAACCTTACCAATTAAGAACCATGTAGTGTTTCCTTGCACTCTTCTAATGACGGACTCCTGGTCCAAGTGTAAGTTTCACATAAGCACAATCAAGTGTTCTGAGATTCCCATTCTTCTTGTCAGTCACAGTACGTTGTGATCTTCACAGCCAAATGCCTTTGCATAGTCAATAAAACAAAGACATTCCTCTGGTAGTCTCTGCTTTCAGTATAGATCCATAGATCCAGCTGACGTTAGCTATAATATCCCTACTACCATGAGTCCTTCTAAACCGTGCCTGCACTTCAGGTAGTTCTCTGATGATGTGCTATTCCAGTTGTTTTGGGAAAATCTTCAGCAGAATCTTGCTTGCATGCAATATCAATGATACTGTTTGATAATTTCTGCATTCTGTTGGCTCACCTTCTTTGGAATTGGAACAAATATAGATCTCTTCTACTCAGTTGGTCAGGTGGTTGTCCTCCAGATTTCTTGGCACTACTTAGTAAGCACATCTAGGGCTATGTCAGTCTGTTGAAATATATCAAATGGTATACTGTCAATTCCTGGTGGGTTTTTTTTGTCATTCTTTGAGAGCATCTTGAGCTTCTTTCTTTATAATTACAGGCTCTTGCTCATACGTTGTTTCATGAAATTCTTCTGTATCCACTAATTCCTTTTGGGACAATGACTCTCTATTCTCTTTCCATATTCTTTTAATGTTTCCTAGATCATTTAATATTCTCCCCAGAGCATTCTCAAGTATTGCAACTAGAGGCTTCAATTTGTTCTTCAGTTCCTTCAGCTTAAGAAATGCTGAGTGAGTTCTGCCCTTTTGATTTTGACTCCCGCTCCTTGCACATTTCATTGTAATAATTTACTTTGTCTTCCCACGCTGTCCTTTGGGATCTTCTGTTTAACTCCTTAATACCTTGATTTCTTCCCTCTTCTTTGGCTTCTCAATGCATTGAGAGTTTCTTCTGACATCTATCTTCTATCCTATGAAAAGACCCAAGAAGCCTTTGTTTTCTGAGGACATATAAGTACATTTGCTCAGCTTGTTTTGTAGGAAATCTTTTATGAAAATGATTGGGAAAGGTGTTTTTCTGCTTCCAAGAGGAAAACGCCTATAACGATGTTTTAGGTATATTCCCTAGATGCTTAAATATTTTCAGACTTTTTAACATATGTGAGTGCTGGTGATCTGCAAGAGAAGAGTTGTGCTGTTAACTCAAAGGCAAGTGTTTCATACCTACACGGTAGAACGATAGGCGATTGCTTCTGATTCATAGCCTTTGAAGTTTCATTGGAGGCTCAGCTGTGAGTTAGTTCTGACTTGACAGAAATGAGAGAGACAGAAAGAGACAGAGAAAGACAAAGAGAGAGAGGAAGGGAGGGAGAGAGAGAGAATATGAGAATGGATATATGGTGGAATGTACTTATGTACTTTATTTCATTGACATGACAAAGTCAAGTTCCCATTTTTCAATTTTAATAAGCATATTAATAATAAGATCATGGGAAACAAGGTTTCATCATCCTGGTCTCTAAGGAGCACCCTAATTTGACTTCCTCCAAGACAGACCTGTTTGTTTTCTTGTTGTTGTTAGGTGCTGTCTAGTCAAATCTGACTCATAATGGCCCTATGAATGAGTGACCTGAATTCTGTCCACATCTGTGCTTCCTCATCATCTCTAATACATTTGAGTCCATTACTATAGTCAGTCCACCTCGCTGGGGAGGGCTATGTGGCTTGCTTTCTTTCAAAGTCCCTCTAACGTTCCAAGGATGATATCCCTTTTCAAGTTGGAATAGACATTACAAGTGTTATGCCTTCCAGAAATTTTCACACTAAGTCTCCTTTTTATCATCACATCCACAGTGCTGTGCAGTCGCATGACTACAATGGAAAGGTTTCTCATTCTGCCTACCTTTGGAAATCAACCTTTCTTGAGGTCCAAACTAAAAAAAACAACAACCAAAAAACCCACAAAACTTTAGAAGATTCTAACTTCTGAACCACTACTAGGCCAACTGGCAACATCATAATAGATGGAGAAAAGACTGAAGTATTCAACTATTGAATCTTCCTTGGATCCACAATCAACACTGTTGACACAAGCAGACAGGAGATCAGGAGATGTATTATATTGGGCAAGTTCACCATCACAGAACTCTCCAAAATACTGCAGAGCAATTTTGTCAATTTGAAGACTAGGGTTTGTCTGTCTTTTTGTTTGTTTTTTCAATTAGTTATTATGCATCTGTGAGCAGGACAATGAATAAGGATGATAGAAGAACTGATGCCTTTGGTTTGTAGTGCTGGAAAAGAGGACTAAATGTCCTATGGATTTCCTAAAGAACAGACAGACATGTCTTGGAGAAGGTGTAGCCATAGAGCTCTTTGGACATAAAGATGGCAAGGCTTCATGTCTCATATATTGGGCATATTGCTAGGAGAGGTCATTCTTTAGAAAGGGACACCATGCTTGGAAAGATGGAGGGTCAGTGAAAGAGAGGAAGACTCCAATGAGATAAAGTTACACAGTGACTACAGCAATGGGCTAACGTGTGTCAGAACTAATGAGAATGGCACAGTTCTCATCATGAGAGCAGTGTTTTGGTCTGCTGTCCATAGGGTCACTAAAAGTCATACTCAACTTGACATCACCTATAAACAACAACAACAACAACAATTTCTGGGTAAATGTGGCATTTGAAACTATCATGTGGTAGTTTGCCCAGTTTTCACCCTCATTCTGAATGAGGACACAATTCATGACCTTCCATTTCTCCTATTTCCTTTCATTCTTTTCACCTATCATTCACCCCAAAGCAGTTAACAGAATTTAACAATTCTTTTAAATTTTAACTGTGATTTTAACAAAAGTTTGAACCAGCCATTGCACTGCTGGGAATATACCTAAAGAAACCAGAACCTCTATTCAAACTGATGTATGCACACCCATGTTTGTTGCTGTGTTATTCACAATAGCAAAGAGATGGAAACAACCCAAATGCCCAACAACAAATGAATGGATAGAAAACTATGGTATATTCACACAACCATGCAGTGTTGCCTTGCTCTGTTCTGATGACTGTCTCCTGATCCAAGTATGTTGTTTTTGTTGTTAAGTGCCATGGAGTCGCAGGTGACCCATAGCGACCCTATGAAGGAGAGTCCTCGATGCTTGGGTGCCTTTCATCCTCTCTCCAGGTTCATAGGGTTTCTGGAGGCAAGCTATTATGGAAGTGGATGCCACTCCTCCTTCCATGTT
>NW_006399764.1:6616007-6616668 GCF_000299155.1 Elephantulus edwardii | reverse complement strand
CAGCAGAATCTTGCTTGCTATTAAAGATATTGTTGAATAATTTCCATCCCCTGTTGGATCACCTTTGTTTGGAATGGGCAAAAATATAGATTTCTCCCTATCAGTTAGTCAGGTGGTTGTCCTCCAGAGTTCTTGGCATAATTGGTAGGCACATCTAGGCAGCGTCTATTTGTTAAAATATATCAATTGGTATACCATCAATTCCTGGGGCTTTATTTTTTGCCCATTCTTTCAGAGCAGCTTGAATTTCTCCTTTTATCACCACAGCTCTTGCTCATATGTTGTTTCACGAGCAAGTGAACACTGCATGGTTCAAAATTGGGGAGGATGGATGCCAGGATGTGTCCTATCTCCATACATTTTCAATATATATATGCAGAACAGATTATACAGGAGGCTGGTCTTTGTAAGGAAAAGAGTGGCATCAGGAGTGGAGGTAGACTCATCAACAATCTGCTTTATATAGATGACACAACTCAGCTTGCTAAAGCTGAGGAGGACCTTAAGTGCTTGCTTTAGAGGGTCAAGGATTGCAGCCTTCAATATGAATTGATGTTCACTATCAAGAAAGCAAAGATTCTTACCTCTGGGCCAATTGGCAGCATCGTGATGGATGGGTGAAGAGATTAAGACTGTGAACATTTTTAGTTTTCTTGGCTCC
>NW_006399764.1:6613466-6615567 GCF_000299155.1 Elephantulus edwardii | reverse complement strand
GACTCTTTGGCACATAACAACAATAAGAGTAACAATATATTCACACAATAGAATACTATGCAGCACTGAAAAATAATGAATGCATAAAACAGGGTGATCCTGAAGAATATTATGCTGAGTGAAATATTTCAATCTCAAAAGAACAAATACTGCATAGAACCACTATTATAAAGCAAGACTGACATGGGGGTTCGGAGGAGAAAAGGAAAAGAGTGGATAGATAATGAACACTGTATTGAACAGATGAGGGAGAGAACTGTTTAAAAGAAGTATTACAGTTGTTAATTAAAGTGGAAAATTCTGCCCATGATCCTAAGTAATGCCACTTTATTCAAGACCCTGTGAGAGTTCTAGACCTGAGGATAGTTGATCAATCTGAGTAAAACAGAGCAAGAATCCATATACATTTGTTTAGTGAAAACCTTTTTAGGATGTAGATCTAAAACTTTTGTGCCTGTTTAAAATACAGAGGTTTCTCAAGAGGAGGAGAATACTCCCTTTTTGTCCAAGAAAACAAGGAAGAGACATTGTCAGCAGTTAGAATTACTCTAGTATTGGAAAAATTTGTATAACAAAATAGAGTCTCCTGAAGTTTTTTTAGTTAGGACCCAAACAAACAAGAGTCATAATCTATTTTCCTCTGATAGACAAAGTGACTTTATGTATATTCATTTTGCCTATAATTTTCCTGTCCATTAAAACCTGTTGCATTTTCTTTTATTCTAATTTTATTTAGAAGTGAGAAGTCACATTTTTTTCTTAGTGAAAAAGTTAACTAGAGAACTCAAACTTGTCCTTTTAAAGCAGTTTTCAAATTACAGAAAAATGAATATGAAAGATGATCCAGCAGAATGTGGAAATTATCAAACAATATCATCAATATCACATGCAAGCAAAATATTGCTGAAGATAATTAAAAATTAATAGAACAGTACATTGACAGAGAACTTCCAGAAGTTCAATGTGGATTCAGAAAAGGCCATACCACCATTGGTGATGTCAGAGGGATCCTCGCTGAAAGCAATGAATACCAATAAAATGTCTATTCATGTTTTATTGACTACTCTAAGGCAGTTGATTGAATGGATCTCAACAAATATGGCTAACACTAAGAGGAATGGGAATCCCATTTAATTGTGCTAATATGAAATCTATATCTAGACCAAAAACTGTTGTCTGAACCAAGCAACAGAACACTACACTGTTTAAAATTAGGAAGAACATGTGTATCCCTTCTTCTTATCTATTCAGTTTGTATGCTAACCAATAATTAGTGAAACTAGACTCCATGAAGAAGAATGTGGCATCAGGATCCAAGGAAGACAAACTGTGTTATGCAGATAACACAACTTTGTCTATTGAAATTGAAGAGATTATTGCTACAGAAGATCAAGAATTACAGCCCTCTGTATAGATTACATCTCAACATCAAGAAAAAAAATAAATGTCCTCACCACAGGACCAGCAGTCAACATTATAGATAAAGAAAGGATTGGAGATGACAATGATTTCATCTTCTTTGAATAAAATATTAGTGCCCTAGGTACCAGCAGCCAAGAAATCAGGAGACATGTTGCATTGGGCAAGTCTGCTGCCAGGGACCTTGCCAAAAAGCTGAAGAGCAATGACCTCAATTTGAAGATTAAAGTGTGCCTGATTCAGGCCATAATCTTCTGAATCACCTGCTGTGCATCAGAGAGGTGGAAATGAATAAGGATGACAGAAGAAGAATTGATGTCTTTGAGCTCTGATGTTGGAGAAGAATACTGAATATTCCACGGACTGGCAAAATCAAAGAGACATGGACATCTTAGAAAAGGTTCAATCAAGTGCTCCTTGGAGGTCAAGTCGGCAAAGCTACATCTTTTATACTTTGGACATGTAGGCTATTCCTTGGAAAGGACGTCATGCTTGGAGAGGTAGAGCGTCAGCAAAGGAAAGGAAAACCCCCATGAGATGGATTGGCTCGGTGACATCAGTAATTGACTTGAGTGTGTCAGAGATAACCAGGATGGCCAAGGATAGGGCAGAATTCAGGTAAGCTGTTCAAAGGGTCACTATGAGTCGTACTCAACTTGAGGACACCCATCAACAACAACAA
>NW_006399764.1:6607935-6612801 GCF_000299155.1 Elephantulus edwardii | reverse complement strand
GAATATACCACAGCTTCTCTATCCATTCATTTGTTGATGGACACTTAGGTTTTTTCCAACTCTTTGCTCAGTATGAAACACTTTATGGCACCTGGATTCCTTTACACCAATGTATATGTACGTGGACACACACACACACACTCTTCTACAATTTCACAAAAGTGAGGCTGTTGTTTCACATTATCACCTTTCTTAGTGGTCAATGATATAATAAATATTACTCACTTAAGCTCTGCATGCTAAAGTAATTGTATCCTTTTGTTAAAGGGTTGAGGTCATTTTCAATTTTCATCTCTAAAGGTCTGTTCCTTTCTGCTTTTCTCTCAAGTATCTTAAGTTATACAGGCAGTTTTGGAATGGTTGTCCTTCCTGCCATTTGTTTGGTATTTACCAGTGAACCAGCTATTCATTGGCCTTGAGGAAAATTTTGCAGACTGTTGTAGTTTAACTCTTAATTGCAGCTTTTTTTCTGGGTTAAAACTCAAACTCAATAACATTAACTCAGAACCAACTCATAGCTGACACTCCAGTGAGTTTTCAGAGGCAGTAAAGTGCCCAGGAGAAGCCTGACCAATGTTCCCCTGTGAAGTAGCTGGTGGATTTGAACCATCTACCTTTGGGTTGACAATGCAACTGTTTACCCGATCAGCTGACAGGACTCCTTGCTAGGTTTCCCCCAAATATTGGAGTGTCATTGTCCCCTCTAATACACATTTTGCTTGTTTTCTGTAATCCTGTTGCTTAGTTCATCAAGAAATTAGGTTCCTTTCAATAAAGCAAGAAAAATAAAGATCATTCAACAGAAAGTACAGTGTCTGCTCAGTCTCTTTCATAGCTGGAAGCTGCACCAATAAGACATGTTTTTTTAGTGATTCTAGATCTTCATCTGTCATGCTGGTTGGAGGGGAAAAAAATCCTTTTCTTCATTTTACTTTCACAGATTCTTATAGACTTGCTCTTACTTTTAAATATGCATTATGAGGAACTGCATAAAATATATATATATTTCTGTTAGCTTGAACCATAGTGACTGGCTGTAAAAACAAGGCACCAGGCTCACTATGTTTTGGAGCCGACTGGCTGACAGTGGGGTGGATCATCTTACCAAAGAGCTATTAAATGAAACATACCAAACCTGGCTTGGGAGGAGGGTGGGTCATGGCAGCAAGATCTCGGCATAGCAGCAGATAAATATTTTTTATAAACATTAAAAACAACATCTGTTACTCCTTTAACAGTGTGAAGATTCACTTTATTAAGTTTAGGGTGGTTAATGGCTGTAAAAGTAATTTGCAATTTAAACATGTCTGTATCAAGTGACTAATTCATGACTAAGTCTTCACCATTAACTCTCAGTTTTATTAACGACTTTTCCTCTTCTTTCTCTCAATCACAGAAGTGACATAGTTCTCTTATGTTAATAAGAAAAGAATGGATGATTTTTAAACATATACTCTGTCTTTTCCATTGTCTCCATTCTTGTACTGTAGCCCTTTTCTTCTAGAAAAGGATACTTGGAGAGTTACATATTTTCTGCAAATATTTGTATGTTCAGTTTGATTTGGTTTTGTTTCGTTGTTTTGGGCTGGTTTTTTTTATTTTGTTTTGGTTTTTTTCTGTAGTGTTTTGTTTTTTATTTTTTATTTTTTTTATTTAAGAGGGTATTCCACTGCTTAGAATATACCCTGAGAAAATTAGAACTGAGGCACAAACTAACTATGTACCCATGTTCACAGCAGCATTATTTACCATCACAAGAACATGAAAACAGCCTAAATGTTCAACCACAAACCATTGGATTGAGAAATTATGGTAAATTCACAGAATGGAATACTACGCAGCATGCAGGAGCAATGATTTTGTAAATTATTACCTAACTTGGGAGGGACTGGAGAGCATTACACTGTGTGAACTACCTCAGTCTCACAATGAAAATATTGTATAAAACCATTATGTAGAAAGAGTATAAGGATCCAGGAGGGATGGGTGAGGCTGAAAGCAGAGGGATGGGGATGTGCAGGGAGAAGGGGATGTTAATCATGGGGTTGTACTGTTTGATGTGGGGGGTGGGTAAGGGAAATTGAAAGAATCTGTTCTTGAAAACAGTGTATTTAAATTTTGTAAATAAGCCAGTAAAAATTAAAAATAGACAGTAATTAAAAGAGAGGAAGACCCTCAATGAGATAGATTTACACAGTGACAGCAACAATGGACTCAAGTATGTCAGAGATGATGAGACTGGCACAGGATAGGACAAGTTCATATGTGTTGTTCAGAGGGTCACTATGAGTTGTCCTTGACTTGATGGCACCTAACAATAACAGCAGCTGCAGCAACAGTTATGATTTTAAGGAGCACTGGTGCATGGGGAGTAAAGTGCCAGGGTGCTGACTCTAAATGCCACAGTTCTCTACAAGCCACTCTACAGAGAAAACCGAGCAATCTTCCCACTAGGATCTGTAGGCTGGAAAATCCAATGGAGATTCGCTATGAGTAAAAAACAAAGCAAAGACAGGGAGTGAGTTGTAATGTTAACTTGCGTTTCGTAACAGCTAGCTAGTGCACTCTTGTAGTCTAGCCTGAAGCAAACTGCATCATTCATTCAAAAGCTACACTTCTTCGGTGGTTTCAATCCATCAACAGCTCCTCTGGAGAAAGATGATCAGTCTTCTCCCATGCAATGGACAGCTTGGAAATGCAATGGAGAGTGAGCTATGAGTCATTTCCGATTCTAAAACAACGAGGGAGGGAGAGACGCTAATGAAGAAGCCTTGATGGCAAGCTGCTAATCAAAGGGCTGGTGATTCAAACTCATCGGCATCTCTGGAAGAAGGAGATGGAGACAGATACGCTGGTCTGCTTCCAGAATAATCTACATTTTTAGAAGCTCTAAAGGGCAGCCCACAGGGTTGATAGGAGGGGGTACTGGTTTCTTCACAGAATTGTCTTTACAACTTTGTATAAAACTATTGCACATGTATGTGGGTATATTTCGAGGTGATTCTATTTTATTCCTTCGATATTTTTGCCCAGATTTATGCAAGCACTACATTCTATTGACTATGATCGTTTTAAAGTAAGCTTTGGAATCCAGTTTGGAAAGTAGTTTCTCTCCCACTTGTACTTTTCAAAGACATTTTTCCATGCTAGGTTTTTGCAGTCACAGCTAACTCAATAGCACATAGCAACAACATATGACTTTTGGAATAATTTTTTAAATATTCTGATATTGTGAGTGAGGTTATATACAGTGAACTTATAAATTTGAGCTTTAACATGAAAAAATAACTTATTCTTCCAATCCATGAAAACAGCGAACATGCACACTTGTTAGTTCATATTTTAGTTTCTTTCAGTAGTAAAATAAGACATTTTGAATTGGAAAAATCTGCCACAAATGCATTCTTAAAGTGTTAAAAATCAGGATTTGCTTTTCAGGATTAAGGTGTACCTGACCCAAACCACACAGGAAGAGGGAAAAATATCATCTGTTGGTGACAGGGTGGTATTGAGTCCCACTTGACTCACCTAACAACAATAACAACAACAACAACCGTAACATGGGTATGTTAAAGTGAATAAGGAAAACGGAAGAAGAATTGATGAACTTAAATAATGATACTGGTAAAGAATACTGAGTATATTGTATACCGCCAGAAGAACTAGCAAGCTTGTCTTGGAACTCATTCCGACAGAATGAGTCGTAGATGGCAGGATGGCAAGACTGTGTCCTCTGTGCTTTGGACATGTTATCAGAAGTAATTAGTCCCGGAAGAAGGGAACATGATGTTGGTAAAGTTGAGTCAGTGAAAAGAGAAAAGCGGTCAAAAACCGGACTGACACAATGACTGCAATAATGAGCTCAAACATAGGTTGGTACTGGACGAAGAGGTGTTTTGTTCTGCTATGGAGAACTATACAGAGTGATTAGGATCCCTCCTGGTGTAGTGTATTTTGTGCTGGGCTTCTAACTAAAAGACCGGTGGGTCAAGTCCACGAACCACTCTGCTGAAGAAAGATGGACAATCACTTCTTGTAGAGATTGAAAGCCTTGGAAACGCACTAAAAGGTCATTAGGAGTAATAATGGACATGACATTTGGTTTGGGTCTGGATAATGTCACTATGGTTTAGAACCAACTTAAGGTCATATAACAACCAGAAAGTGTTTTGTAAATTAAATGTAGAATTTTCACTCTTTCTTAGATTGGACACTACTATTTCTTAAAGGTTTTGTAAAAAAATTTTCTGGTTTTGACTACTTTTTCTCTCATTCATCTCATTGATGTTGAGTTGGATCAACTCGTATCTGACTTTCCAGTAGATTTTCAGAGAATATAAATCACATGAAAGGAGACTGCTCATATTTCTCCCAAGGAACAGCTGCTGAATTGTGTATTATATTCTTGATTTTTATAAGCTGTTTATATATCATGTATCATTGATAAACTTTTATGAAAGCTAGTATCTTTCCATATGTTATTGTTATGTGCCGTCGAGTCACTTGCGACTCATACCAACCCTATGTACAACAGCTCTAAACTCTGCTCTGTCCTGTGCCAATCTCACTGTCTCCAAAACACTCATCCCGATTGCCCCAGTCACCGAATCAATCCATCTCCCAGAAGGCCTTCCCCTCCTGCGCCTGCCCTCCACCCTCCCAAGCAAAATGTCCCTCTCCAAGGACCAATCCCTCCTTACAAGATGACCAAAGTATGTCAGACAAAGCCTCAGAATCCTTGCCTCCAAGGAGCAGCCCAGTTTAACCCTCTACAGGATGAATCTGTTTGTTTTCGTAGCAGTCCATGGCACCCTCAACACTCTTCTCCACATCAAAGCTCAAAAGTATCATTTCTCCTTCCATCCT
>NW_006399764.1:6604838-6606450 GCF_000299155.1 Elephantulus edwardii | reverse complement strand
ACAACAACAACAACAACAGGTGAATATTAGTGCTGAGGACTTTCATTCATCAGGTCGCTATGAATTGCCTACAACTCAACGTCACATAACAACAACAGCAAGGTGAATATTATCACATCGAAGAAATTCTCTTTCTAGCACGATCAAATTATTATGTTTAGATACTGAAATTATGGCAAGAGTATTTTCAGTGCTTATTTATATCACTTTATCAGTTTGTTAATTTGTTGAATTTCTTTGATTATATTTCAAATGTTACATCAATTTTGCATTGCTGGGAAAAACGAACAAATTAGTCACTCACAGCCTGGATATTTTGGTCATGATGAATTATCCTTTTTTCAGATATTGTTAGATTTGATTTGCTAAGGTTTTGCTTATAAGTTTTACACCTAAGTTTCGAAGGAATATTCTACAGTTATTTGTGGTGATGGTTTTTTTGTTTTTGTTTTTTATTTTGGGGATTTTTTTGTTTGTTATAGTAATCCATTTGGTTTTAGGATCAGGTTAATGCTGACACCATAATAACACATCATAACAAAACAATGCCAATTATTTATTATGTTGACATCCCAGAAGTTATTTTAGTTTGGGCATTTCCAACATTAATGTCCTGTTTATATGTTTTATTGAATTTACCAGTGAAATGAACTAGGCTTGTGTTTTTCTTGTAAATTTTTTTTTTTTAGGTAACCATTCAAATTCTTGGATAGGTACATAGCTGTTGTTATAATTATTAAACAAGCTTCTATAGTTTGTGTCTTTTTGGTCATAAATTTGCTTATATTATACTGCTTTGTTATTTGCTTCATATCTGAGAACTCTAGTCATGCTACATTTCAGCTACTGTTAATTTTTTTTACTTTTTTCCTTCCTATCAATCTGACTAAAGAATAACCAATTTCATACATATTTTCAAGCAACATTTTTTCCCTCAAATACATCAGTTGCTGATTTTCTTTGTATCTTATTTGTGTTTGTTTCTTAATTTATAATTTCCTCTCTGATCTATATTATTTCTCCTCTACTTCTTTTAATTTAATGTGATCTTCTTTCCTAAGGTTTTAAAATTGATAATCAAGGACACGAAACTGAGCTCCTGCCCTTAAATAAACATTAACCATTGGACTACATAATATTTTTATTGCAGGCCAAGAATTTTGACTTTTGAATAGTTTTGGATGCCTGTATACCTCATCATAAAAAAAAAATTCCTTGCAATTGCATTAGTAGGCAACATCATGATAAATGGAGAAAATATTGGAGCAGTACTCATAGATTTCATTTTACTTGAATTTACAAACAATACTCACAGAAGTAACACTGAGAAGTATATTTCATATGGCAAATCAGCTATCAAAAACCACTTTAAAATGTTAAAGAATGTCACGATGATGCACTTGGTATTTTCAGTTGCTTCATATGTATGTGAAATTTGGACACTGAATAAGGAAAATTGAAGACTACTTCATTATTTTAGATTGGGGTATTGGTGGAAAATATTAAATATACGATGGACTGTCAAAAGAATACACACATCTATCTGTGAAGAAGTGAAACCAGAAGCTACTTAGAGGCAAAAATTTTAACATTTAAAAAATTAACATATAAT
>NW_006399764.1:6598698-6599863 GCF_000299155.1 Elephantulus edwardii | reverse complement strand
AACAACAACAACAACAACAACAAATGATATTTCAAGTCATTACTTAGTAGAGAAGGCATGAATGTCTTTTACCACGCACCCCACTCAATTGATCTAATGTAGGTATTCACTAACTTTTGCCTAACCCAGTCTGTACACCCTCAACCACTGTTTACCAAATGAAAATAAATAAGATTTTTTTTTATATCCATTTATGTTTTCTTACTACATCAATTCTCTTCTCCTTTTAATGATCTTGAAGGCAATGGATTTATTTTTATGAGCATAACTTTGATCATGTCTTTCTTCTGGTCATAAATGTTAAATGACTCTCCAGGGTCTACAGAAATCTAAGTTCCTTCCTTGGTTATTTGAAGTTATCCAAAATGTAACCCTAATATTCCTACCCCAATAATTACTACTATTTAGTATTAGCCATAATAATCTAAATTAACGACATTATTTTTAGTTTGTCTTACATACGTAGCCTCTACGCTTCGCTTCTGCCCATCAGCCACCTATTTTTCTTCTTTCCATTTGAGTTACACATGAAGCTCAGCTTCTGTGGCAATTTCTTCTTAATACCACACACTTCTATTAAATGGATACTTTGGATGGGTTCATAGCTATTTATTTGCAATTTTGTAGTAGTAATTTTGTAATGTGATGAAAATAATTGATTTCCACATACACTTTTTCTACTCCACTGTAATAGCTTTGAAGTCATATTTGTGTGAACTTTTAAAAGTATAATATACACTGACTATATGATACCTATATTAAAGTACAAAAATCACAGTAAAGAATGCATGTTTTTATGACATAAAACACCGATATAACTCTTATTTAGATCAAGATAATGTGATATGATCAATATCCAGAATCATTGTCCAGCCCCTTTCCGGTGAATATGCTTTGACAGCAGTAACCACTCATATGCTTTCCAGAGCCTTATATAGATAAGCTACAGCATTTTCATTTCTTTTCAATGTTGTTGTTGTTTAATGCCGTCGAGTCATAGACGACTCATAGCGACCCTATGAACAAACGGCCTGAGCACTGTTCGTACATAGAGTTTCCAGAGGCAAGCCATTTTGGAAGTGGATGCCGCTCCTGCTTCCAGACTTGATTTAGTTGGGAAGCTCCAGCCAACACTGTCCACCATGGGTGCCCATTACCATGATTG
>NW_006399764.1:6592395-6598598 GCF_000299155.1 Elephantulus edwardii | reverse complement strand
ATATAGAGAGGTAGAGATAGAGATTAGAGAGAGAGAGAGATCTACCTCTGTCTTACATGCTTTGATCTTGTTGTCAGGAGTCCTTGGATGGACACCAGGCTTTGAGGGTCCAATGAAGTAGAGGAAGGGCCTCAGTGAGATGAATTGTCATGGGGACTGCAATAATGGGGCTGCGCACAGAGAAGCCGGGAGGATGCCGCAGGATTGGACAAGGTTTCATCTGCTGTCCCTAGGGTTGCTATACATCAGAGTTGACTCAATAGTGCCTTGTAACAACAATACTTTTCTTGAGGCTTGTTCTCAATTAACTTTACTTGGGGCATTTAGTTATATAAAGTCCAATTCTTCTAGATACTCTTTTCCACATTTGTTTGGCAAGACCAGACAAGTACTCCTTTTAGCAGAAGAGGGATTGTAGAAATCAAGAATTCAATTTTGAGTACGATAGGTTTATTGCATTTTTAGACGTGCATAATGAAAATACATAATAAATAATGAATCATAATAGACCCGATGGTACATAACAACAACAGCAGCAGCAGTATACGAGTTTGGAGATCAGGGAACAGATTAAAGACAGGAATAGAAAATATTTATTTTAATAATGCAGCCAAGCAGTTTGGTAACTGCACAACTATGTTTAATGTATTTGAAAGCCTAGACAATAAACATGGCAGAAAAGCTACACCTCTTTCTGTGTTACTGTGTGGTTCTCAAAGTATAGTCTTGGGAGTAGTGACATTAGTATCACCTGAGAATTTGTTAATAATTCCAATTTGAGGCCAACCTACGGAATCAGAAGCTCAAGTAGGTCTCAGCTGCTTTCACAGAATCTTTCTACGCACTTTCTACATGAATCTGATGGGTTCAAGGTTGAGAACCACTGGGGAGTCAATAAGGCTGATACGAACTGGTGGGATTGCCCTGCATCACCTTAGCTGTCAAATGGCAAAGAATGAGCAGACATTTCTAGATGAAAAACAGAAAAAGGACAGTCCATGTTCAGGAACACTGTGTGAAAAGGCACTGGATCTAAATGGATCTTACTACTTGATGTATATAGTGTAGCTTATATGAGTGTATTGTGTTATCTATTGAGCTACTAACCAAAAAGCCGATGGCTTGAATCTACCAACTGCTTCTCAGAAAACTCAATGGTGGATTGTCATGGGACTGAATTGATTGAATATATTGGAGTCTTTGTGGTTTGGTGGTTTTTGGTCTGTTTGTTTCACCTTCTGAATCCAAATAGCTTTATCTATTGCCTTGTTGTTTTTGTTAAGTACTGTCAAGTGGGAGCCAACTCATGCTGACCCTCCAGCAGGTTTCCAGAGGCAATTTATCACGTGGGAGGAGAGTGTCCCTTTTCCTCCCATGGAACAGCTGGTGGATTTGAACCCCATATCTTTGGGTTGGCAGCACAGTTCCTTACCTTTGGCCACCAGAGTTATTTTTTCCTCACGAAAATCTGGTGATTTTTATTTTTTTCTTCTTCCTACAGATTTTATTTAAGGTAGTTTAAAGAGCCCAATACTCAGTGTTATCAAATATAATTTTAGAAATTTTTTATAGTAATGAAATGTGTAAATTCAAGTAGTAATCTGTCATTTACTAACTCTATATTCACTTATTAGTGACAGAACCAATCAGAAAGTCAAGATTTTAAGTATCTTAACATTTCCTAGGCCTAAGAACTGAGCATGGTAGATTCAGTACATGTTACAATTATAATTTGTGTTATTTTAAAAGCACTTTGCACTTCCATTTCTTTGTCCATTTGCAAGTGTGCCATGGGGGCATTGTAATTCATTCCTACTGTTCTTAGTAATCTCTTCCTTTTAGGTGTATGCATTTGCATGCCATAAAGAAGTCAAGCATGATTAATTGCATTGTTTAGAGTCTTAATAAAGTGCTATTTTGGAATAAATAGGCCATGGCTGTAAATGTATTATTAAGCATCATATTTTCTTCCTTTTAAAAGTGAAAGATAGATAATACCTATCCAAGATCCCCTAAAATGAACTGGATTAGACGCTCAATGCAAACATTATGCTGATACAAGGTCTGGGAGACCAGCAGTGTTAAATTGACTGTCAGGTATACGAATATAAGTTCAAGGTTAGAAGTGGATTGTGAAGCCAGAGTTCTGAATGCAAATGATGAGGAGGCAATGAAGAGTAAAGCAGGGTCAAGCTGAGCAAAGCCAGGATTAGGAGAGCCAGGACTGCTTGGTTAGTAGCAGCAGCATACCTTAGGAGTTTTTCATGCCAAAATGACCCTTTTCCAGTAAAGTACTATGCAGAAATGTGAGGCGTTAGTGTGTTTCAAATATTGGAAAATTTAATCAGATTCAGAGCTGTGCTGTGAGGAAATTCTTGCCCTGATTGCAAAGGTTCTTGTGGACTGTGTCTATGAAGAAGGATAAAGCCATTTGTCTGCGCAAGAGTGAAGGTCAGCCTCCTCAAATTTGACAACAAAATAGTGATTCAATTTCTTGTTACTGAAGCCTATAGATTCCTTTTTAACCCATAATAAAGCACTAAAGCATGGACCGCAGAGCAGAGAATAAGATATGACCCTGCAATTTGCAAAGATTGTTTGCAGCATCTCATGACTAAGACTATCCTACTGGATCTACTGGGAGCTCCAGTGGCCTAGTGGTAAGAAGTGGTGCTGCCAACCCAAAAGGCACATGGTTTGAATCCATCAGATGTTCTATGGGAGAAAGAATGAAAATCTGCTTCCATAATATTTACTACCCCTGAAAACCTACTATAGGGTCTGTTATGAATTGGTTCCAACTTCACGACACGTAACAATAACAGGGGGTCCACCAGAGGCTCCAGAGGAGACAGACAGGCTCTTCTCGTTGGGATTTACAGCCTTGGAGAGTTGATGGAGGGCCACCATGAGTCAGAATTGACTCAGGAGCAGTGAGCTTGTGTATGAATGATTGCTAACATTTTATTTATCCAGGTTCAATAAGTGCTATGCTGATATTTGGATAATCAGAAATAATATTCCAGACTAATATTATTTCAACTATCTTCAAAGATATTTTTAATAATTAAACCATCAATGGATGACCTAAGACATGGCTGATACCATGCTGTGTGCTTTCAAATAAAAAGAGAGAAACAGACACATATTGAAACTCTTAGAGCAGACATTTTCGTATGTGCAATATTAATGTATTTCTTCAAATTAATGTCAGAACAGCTTAAACTACTGCTCAGGAGAAAAGTGCAAAATGCATTAGCTTTGTTAAGCTATTTATTGCTTGTTATATGAGGAGGAATGTGGCATTAGGAATGGAAGAAGGCTTATCAACAAGCTGCATTATGCAGATGCACAGCTTTGCTTGCCGAAACTGATGAGGACCCGAAGAGCTTGCTGCAGAAGCTCAAGTACTGTAGTCACTGCAATAATGGATTGCAGCTTAACATCAAGAAAACAAGGATTCTCACCACCAGGCCAATTGCATCCTGATGGATGGAAAAGAGGTAGAGAATGTTAACAATTTCATCCTGCTCAGATCCACAATCAACACTGTTGACACCAGCAGTCAGGAAATCCAAGGATGAGTTGCGTTGGGAAAAATCTGTTGTCAGGGACCTTCCCAGAGTGCTAGAGAGTAATGACATCAGTCTAGAGACTAAGGTGTGCCTGATCCACGCCATGGTCTTTGCAATTACTTGCAATGCATCAGAAAGCTGGACAATGATTAAAGATG
Organism: Elephantulus edwardii; assembly: GCF_000299155.1. Taxonomy (NCBI): domain Eukaryota; kingdom Metazoa; phylum Chordata; class Mammalia; order Macroscelidea; family Macroscelididae; genus Elephantulus; species Elephantulus edwardii. The sequence goes on along the minus strand of NW_006399764.1, from coordinate 6,594,865 downwards.
ACAGAAGAATTGATGCCTTTGAACTGTGGTGCTGTAGAAGAGTATTGAACATACCACGGACTGCCAAGAGAACAAACAAGTCTGTCCTGGAAAAGGAGAACCAGATTGCTCTTTGAAGGCAGGGATTTTGAAGCTGTATCTCACATCCTTTGGGCACATGGCCAGAAGAGACCAGTCTCTTGAGAAAAACATCATGCTCGGATGGGTCTGGGTCGAGGAAACAATGCAAGAGAGGAAGACTCTGGATGAGATAGGATTAACTCAAGGACTGAGATAATGGGATTAGGTGTGTATGAGACAATGAAATTGGTTCAAGATAGAGCAGGGTTAGTAGCTGTTGTACATAGGGTTGCTATCAGTTGACTTGATGGCACATAAAAATAACATATGTAATAGCAAATAAGAAATTGGTATTTATAGCCAAAAAACCAGTTAGATTCTGGGAAAAGTACTGCCAAAGTGTTCCCTGGAGACAAGGATGGCATAACTTCATCTCATCTATTTTGTACATGTTGCTGTTGTTGTTTTTGTTAAGTGTTGTTGAGTGAAGTAGGACTCATAGTGACCCTATGAACAACACAGATCTGAACCCTGTCCTATCCTGTGCTAACCTCAAAATCTCTGACACAGTCACTATATCAAACCATCAGGTTGAGGGTCTTCCTCTCCTAAGCTGACCCCACTCCTTTCTAAGCACGCTATCCCTCTCTAAGGAATAACCTCTCTTAGAAACATGCCCAGTGTATTTGAGACAAAACTTTATCATCTTTGCCTCTAAGGAGCACTCAGGCTCCACCTTTCCCAGAACATGTCTGTTTATTCTTTTGGTGGTCCATGGGATATTCAATGTTCTTCTACAACACCACAACTCAAAGGCATAAATTCTTATTCATTCTTGCAAGTGACTGAAAAGACCATATCCTGAATCAGGTGCACCTTAGTTTCAAACTGACATTGTTCTGCAATAATTTGAAGAAGTACCTGAATACAGACTTTCCTAGTTCAATACATCTCCTGGTCTCCTGACTGCTGATACCAAGTGTATTCATTGTGGATCCAAATAAGATGAAGTAGTTGACTTGTTTCAATCTTTTCTCCATCTATCATGATGTTGCCTATTGGTCCAGTGGTGAGGATTTTTTGTTTTCTTGATGTTGAGATGCAATCCATACTGAAGGCTGCAATGTTTGATCTTTGTCAACAAATGCTTCAAATCCTCCTCACTTTCAACAAGCAAGGTTACACCATCTGCATAAGGAAGGTTATTGATGAGTCTTCTTCCAATCTTGATGCCACATTCTTCTTCCTGGAGTCCAGCTTCTTAAATAATTTGCTGAGCATACGGATTCGATAAGTATAGAGAAACGATACAACTCTGATGCACACCTTTCCTAATTTTAAACCATGTAGTATTTCCTTGCTCTGTTGCTAGAAGAGGCTGTTCCTTGCAAAGGGATATTATGTTTGGAAAAGTAGAGGGTCAGTGAAAGAGAGGAAGACTATCAAAGAGATGGATTCAGATGGTGACAGCAGCAGTGTGCTTGAGAGTGGCGGAGGTGATAAGAATGGCATAACATAGGACAAGGTTCAACTTTGTTGTTCATAGGATTGCTGAGTCATATTTGACTCTATGATACCTGATATAGCTAATGGAATTATGACAGAAAAAAAAATGACAGCCATGGTGCCTACTTTAAAAGAATTACACTAAAATGGATAGGAAAGTTTTCAACTAAAAATATAGCCATTAAAAATATTAAGACCAACAAATGTAAAAATGATTAGTTTCAGGTAATGAAGGGAAGGAACAGACTATTAATTCCACTAGAAAATTTAACCAATAAAAAGCTACTTTTATAAAGGACATAATTTATTTCAATGTTTCCTGATAGAACTATTTCTCATCTAAAGTCTGAAACATCTATATTAATCATTCATGTTTTCAATGATGGAAAATTTTTATCTCAATAGAACTGTTTCTCTTCAAAAGCCAAGTGATGAGAATTCAGCACCAACCCATATTGACTATGTTGCCATGAAATATGTGTAGTTTTTCAATGAAATGTCTTTTTTTTCACTAATGTCATAGTGCTTAAATGATCTATTTTAATAAATTTCAAGTTAATACTACCATTGTGCTGTATGTGATCAAGTGTATTTTGGGGAAGCAGCAGCTAATACACAACTTAATTAAAGTAAACAGAGAAATGGAAACTGTATCCCACACAAAACCAATGCCGTTGAGTTCATTGTGCTTCATGGGGTGTTCTTGGCTAAATCTGTACAGAGTCAATTCACAAGAACCTTTGCCTGCTGGTACCAATCTGTAGGTTTGATTTGCCAGCCTCAAAATCAATAGCTTAGTGTAATCATTTGCACTACTCATAGACATGTGAAGCTGCAAGTCTCAAGTCTGTATTAATGCAGTTTTTTCCTAGCTGGTACATACATATTAATTTCAATTTCCATC
>NW_006399764.1:6554006-6589160 GCF_000299155.1 Elephantulus edwardii | reverse complement strand
CACAGACCAGTGCTATACCAACTAGAAGAATGTTTGACAGGAAGACAATTTGAACCTGGCCGAGGGCCACAGATGACAATCACCCACCTTCGGCTTGGTAGCACAGCTTCCTTCCACTAGGCCAACGTAGCTCTCTCTTGGTCGTCATCATTCAATAGCATATATAAATGCTGTTTATAAATGAACTATGTTATTGTTGAGTACCGTAGAGTTGGAACTGACTCACAGCTGACCCTCCAGTGGGTTTTCAGAGGCAGTTTACCACACAGGAGGAGATTGCCCATCCTTCTCCTGGGGAGCAGCTGGTGATGTCAAACCGCATACCTGCAGGACGGCAGCACAGCTTCTTGCCATGAGGCCACCAGAGCTTCCTGAATGAACTTCATTATATACTTATTTGTGTCTGGCTTCTTTAGGGCAATGCATGTTTATGAGTTGCATTCAGTTTGTTCATAAATATTGCATATATACTGCAGAATTTTTGTTTGGTCTTTCTTATTGTTCTAGTTGGAATCAACTAGTAAGTGGCCAGCCATTTGGTTTCCAAGACTCAAATTATATGAGGGGGGATTGTCTTCCCATCTTCCTTGAGGCCCGTGGTGGATTCAAACTGCCACAGAAGCAGGCCTTTGGGTTGACAGCACAACTTCCTTCAGTGTAGGAGTCACCAGAGCCCCCGCCATCCCCTTTATAAAGCTCGTTCTCTTTTTTTCTTTTTGTCTTACTATACCTCAGTTTTTATCCATTTTAAAGTTTATAAATGTTTGGATTGCTTTCAGTGTTTTGCTACTATGAATAATGCTGCTATAAACAGTTTTGTACATGTGGTTTGGGCATGATAGATAAATTTCTACTAAGTGTGTAGCAAGGTATAGAATTGCTGAGTAATAGGGTCTATGTATTTGCAGACACTCAAATTTACAAAGTGGACACAAGTAATTTTTCTCCACCTACGTTGTAAATGACTGTATATATTTGGGCCTGTTTTGAAATTTTTCATTTTGTTTCTAAAGTCTATTTGCCTATATTTGTGCCAAATACCACATAGTCCCAATTACTGTAATTTATAATAAATGTAATACCTGGTAAGATAAGTCTCCATTTTTTTCCTTCCTCTGTATTTCTGTGCTATTCTTAGCCTTTTGGTTGCCATATAAATCTTAAAACATATCAACTTCAGAAGAAAATGCTCATATTAGAATGATACTGAACTTTCATGGGTTTATAAAGAAAGAATTGGCATCTTTAAAATACTGTCTTCCAAGCTATGAAAATCTATTGTTAATTGTCATTAAGTAGGCTGAACAATGATACCCCTATTGATAAGTTGTTGTTGTTGTTGTTGCTATTAGGTGCGATTGGGTAGAGTATGGCTCTAGCATGTGAACAACAGGTCTGAGCCCTGTCCCATCCTGTGCCATCCTCATCATCTTTGGCAGAAGTAAGGCCATTGATGTAGTCACGGTGTTCACGCCTCTCTTTGAGGTTCCTCCTCTCTTTTGTTCCACCTCCCTAAACATGATGCTATGCTCCAGAGAATAGCCTATCCTGACAATATAGCCCACGTATGTGAGAAGCAGCTTTGTCCTCTTTGCCTCCAAGCAGCACTCTGGCTGTACTTTCTCCGAGACACATCTATTTTTTATTTTGTCAGTCCATAAGATATTCAATATTACTCTCCAATACCACTGTTCAAAGCTATTCTTCTGTCATCCTTGGTTATTGTTCAGGTCTCAGATGGATAGCAAGGGATTGAAATGACAATGACTTAAATCAGGGGTACTCTGGTCTTCAAACTGACATCATTATTCCTCAGTAATTTGGAGATGTCCCTGAACACAGATTTTTCCCAGTGCAATGTATCTCCTGATCTCCTGACTGCTGGTACGAAGGGTGTTGATTGTGAATAAAATTAAGATGAAATTTCTATGCTCAGCTTTTTGAGGAAGTGCCAAACTGCCTTCCAGAACGGTTGTACCATTTTACACTTCCACCAATAATGTATAACAGTTCCTTTCTCGCCACATCATCTCCAACATCTATAACTCGTTGCCCTGTTAAACTTTTCCACTGTTACTGGAGTGAGATGGTACCTCCTTGTGGTTTTGATTTGCATCTCATTTCCAGTGATTTGGAGCATTTCTTCATGTGTCTGTTTGCCATTCTAATTATCTTCTTCTTTGAAAATTCTTTCCATGCTATTCCACTACTTGGACATACCCTGAAAATATAAGAACTGAGGCACAAACTGAGATTTGTATACCAGTGTTCATAGCAGCATTAATCACCATCACAAGAACATAGAAACTGCCTAAATGTCCAACCACAAATGAATGGATTGAGAAATGATGATATATCCACACAATGAAATACTATGGAGCGCGCAGGAACAATGATTTTGCAAATTATTACCTAGCTTGGGAGGAACTGGAGAGCATTATGCTGGTTGAACTAACTTAGTCCCACAAGAGTAAATATTGTTAAAACCATTATTGTAGAATGAGTATAAGGATCCAGGAGGGGTGGGAGAGGCTGGAAGCAGAGGGATGTGGATGAACAGGGGTTGGGGAGATTAATCACTGGGTTGTACAATTTGATGAGTGGGGGAGGGGTGAGGGCAATTGAAAGAATTTGTATTCAAGGTTTGTAAATAAACAGTTGTTGTTATTGTTGTTAAGTGACATCGAGTTGTAGATGACTCATAGCGATTCTATGAAGAAAAGATCTGAACATTTGTATAACTTTCCTCATTTCTCCAAGTTCATAGGGCTTCCAGAGGCAAGCTATTTCAGATGTGGACGCCACTCCTGCTTCCTAGCTTGTTTTAATCAGGGAGCTCCACCAAACACTGTCCACCAGAGGTAACCGTTATTGCCTTTGACACATCAGTGTCACAGTGTTCAGCTTCACACCAACCACGAGTTACCTCTGTACAGCAAATGGACAGAGCAGGGCTATACTAATAAGAAGAATGTTTGACCAAAACCAATAAAACCAGGTTGAGTGCTGCAGATTAAATCACCCACCTTTGGCTTTCTGTCCACTATGCCCCCTGAGGTCTCTCTATGTTGTTGTTGTTAAGTGCCGTAGAGTTGTAGACGACTCGTAGTGACTCTATGAATGAAAGACCTGAACACTTGTATAGCTTAAGAACCATGCAAGTTTCAAACTCCATGAGCGCTGTCATTTCACACTCCTCCGTAATCAAGCATTCTCATTGGTTCTCACCACCCAGTAACACCCATCTGGGAGCATTCCACTGTTTCCCTGATCTTGTCCTGCTCTGATGCCACATGTTTCCTCATATAGTCTATAGACTGAATGAATACACTTGAGGAAAGGATACAGTGTTAATGCACATTTTCCTTGATTTTAATCTATTGTATATTCCCCTGCTCTGTTTGAATAACAGCTTCTTGATTTAGGTATCGTTTTTATGTTGTTGTTGTTGTTGATTACCATAGCGTTGTGCATGACTCATAGTGACTCCAAGAACAAAAGACCAGAGTCATTTTTATAATTTCTCCAAGTTCATAGAGTTTAGGGGTGGGGGGAAGTATAAAGTAATGTTGGGATTTAAAAAAAAGTAAGATGAAATCAACGACAATTTCAATCTTTTCTCCATCCATCGTGATGTTGTCCATCAGTCCAGTGGTGAAAATTTTGTTTTCTTGATGTTGAGATGGAATCCATGGTGAAGACTGTAGTTTTTGATCTTTTGCAACAAGCACTTCAAGTTCTCCTCACTTTGAGCAAAGTCGTATTAAGTGCATGATGCAGACTGTTGATGAGTCTTCCTTGAAGCCTTGTATTCTTCTTCATAGAGTGCAGGTTTTCAAATTATTTGCTCAGCATACAGGTGGGAAAGGTATGGAGAAAGGATATAGTCCTGATACACACCTTTCTTAATTTTAGCCCATGCAGTGATAATTTTTTTCTCTTTTTTGAAAACAGCCTTTTGATCTAGGTATAGGTTTCACATGAGCAAATTAAGTGTTCTTGGGTTCTTATTCTTTTTAATGCTAGCTGTAATTTGGCTATGAAAAAGAATAAATAAATTGTTGCTAGTCCTGTGCCATCTTTATGATCTCTGATATGTTTGAGTATTGACATCCATTTCCTAAACAATGTGCCTCTGGAAACTCTATGAACCTTGATAAACGTTGATAGTTATAGAAAGCTTCAGGCCTTTTGTTCATAGGGTCACTATGAGTCGTACTCAACTCAACAGCAATCAACAACAACAACAACAACTGCATATTATCCTAAAATCTTAGAACTCATTGTCTAGTATTATATTGAATAATATTCTATGGTGACCCAAATAATTTTTATTGGCTAATTTTCAGAAGTTGATTATCAGGGCTTTCTTCTTTGTCTCTCTTGGTCTTGACACTACATTAAAATTGTCCACCTTGGTTGACCCTGCTGGAATTTTAAACACTGACAATGTAACTTCCAAATAATTTTATATTCCACAGTACAACAAATGGGCAAATGGGCAGAGAGGCTACACTCTATGAAAAGAGTATGTTCTTGTTATGTTCCATCAAGTTGCCTGCTACTCATGGCAACACTATGTACGTACAACAGCTTTGAATCCTACCCTGTGCTCGGCCAGTCTCACTGACTCCTACACACCTACCCCACTGGCCCAGTTACTGTATCAGTTAATCTCATCTGAGGTCTTGCTCTCCCGCACTGTCCTTCTACCCTTGTGAGTATGATGTCCTCTTCTAAGGATTAGTCACATGCCCAAAGTATGTGAGACAGAGCTTCAAAATCCTATCCTCCAAGGAGAAACTTGGTTTCACCCTTTCCAAGACAGACCTATTCGTTTTCTTGGCACTCCATGGTATGTTCGAGACTCTTCCCCAGCACCACAACTCATAGATATCAATCTTCCTTCCATCATCCTTACTCATTGCCTAGCACTTTGATGTATAGCAAGTAATGGCAAAGACCATGGCCTGAACCAGGCGCACCTTAGTCTAGACTGACATTGTTGCTTTTGAATACTCTGGAGATGTCCCTGACAGCAGATTTTCCCAGTGCAATTTGTCTTTTGATTTTCTGACTGCTGGTGCCACAAGTATTCATGACATAAGTCATGAAGATATTTGTACATACAAAATGGTTTCAGGAAAAGTAAGAGATTAGCATTCTGCTATATTCAGGGTTAGAACTCTGTTGATAAATAGCTCTCCTTCCTATCATGCTCATGCAGGCAGTAGACAACAACTCTTCTATTCCTATGTTAGGACAGTTACCTTTCTTTTCCAATTTAGCTTAATAACGATAATATGAGGTGTTTTATTTTCCATTTGAAATATGAGAAAAATGAATTTTAGAGACTTACTCCAGGAGAAGCACTTTAACAAAATTCACAATCCATTACATTTTGAATCTGTGATTTAATTCCATATTATCCATTCCCACCATCTGAGCTCAACGGTCAGCCCCTTGCCTTCAGTTCTTCCTCAACCCTTCCGTCCTTCCTCCCTTGCCTGCCTTCCTCTCTTGCCTTCCTTTCTCTGTGATTATCTCAGAATATCAAGGCAGTCTATTTTGGATAATGTCAGGAACTCAAGCACTTTTATATTGGTGTAATTTAAACAACAAAATATAGGTGCCTTCCCACACAGAAGGCTTTCCCTTGCGTGTTCATAGTAATTAAAAAGAAACACACTATATTTTATTTTAATTGGATAAAAATGAAATAGTTCCGTTGTTACAGGCTTAGCTTTTTATTTAAGTGTAATTAAAATAAACCCACCTTTAATAGTACATTTTATTGAATTTCGGTGGAGAATATTAATGACTAAATGCATTCTTCAAATGATGCTCTTACCTCATACCAAAATTGCATAGGAACCTGGTTTTACACTTTTCAATTCTATTCAGAAAATCAAGAGAACAATTTCTTTCTTTTTGGTTCATTATTTTCCCTTAATTTACAAATATCCAGGCCGTACCACAAATACAGTCCAGATTCCGTGTTTTAAGAGATTTTTCCACTTGATTCTGATTCTCAGAGATTGTTGATTCTCAGAGACTGTGGTTAAGCATCAATTCCTCTCTGGTTTTTTGATTAGTATTTTAACACACTGGACAACTTAGCCTAAAAACAGTTTTTAACAAAAATATTTGCTTTGCTTCTGTGCTGTCTAGATGACCGAGCTAGTGTTCTCTATGTGGTGGTCGCCCAATAACTTCAGTTCTCTTCCTTTCTGTGTCTTTGGTTGAACTGTGTTTATGTCAGCTCCTCTGTGGTCGGGCAAAGCCATGTTCCTAAAAAAATTGTACTTCAGGCCAGAACATTTCATTATCAGCTAAGTTACTGAAAACATGGTAGACAAAACAGTAGTCTCAGCACTCCTGAGGCTCTTGGTAAAAATGTGCTGGATCTAAATCTGCAGCTTTAAAATGTCCCTTGGATGGGTGCAAATCCAAGTTGAGAAACATTGCTCTAGACTTGGCACTTTCCCTTTGACTGTACACAGCTGTGTCGACACACTGGTTGGACCAGCACTATCTGAGTTGCCATACTCTTTGCCAACCTGAGACTCTGAGTGACTCCTGTGGCCAGATCTTTCCTACCTGCTACTCTGCAATAGATAAGTAGCAATCGATGTGCTTTCAGATGTTGGTGGAGTTTGATTTTGCAACATTTCACATCCCATTTTGACTAGATAACTTGGATGCATTCTGTTACACTGCCCTTTGAACACATTTTGAACTAAGAATATTTTATTCTTCATTTGAGCACCAGATGTGTTGTACCAAATGCAAAGACTGATGTTGATCACTTAGAAACAAAAAAATTTCTTCTTTTGTAATGGATCTGTTCAGGTGTTCATTTTCAGTTTGTGTCAATTTCGGTTGGTTGTATATTTCTAAGTTTTGTTCATTTCCTCTAGGTTTTCATATTTGTTTGTGTATAGTTTTTCATAATATTCCATGGTTAGCCTTTTTATTTTAATTGGTTCTGTTGTGACATTGCCAGTTTCATCTCTTATTGGGATTATTTTTTTCTTTTCCTTCATTAGTTTTGCCACCGGTTAGTCAATTTTATTGACCTTTTCAAAGAACTAACTCCTGCAAGGTTGTAGAAAAACTGGAACCCTTCTTCACTGTTGGTGGGAGTGTAAAATGGTACAACCATTATGCAAGGCAGTATGATGTTTTCTCAAAAAGTTGCAAATAGAAATACCATTTGACCCAGCAATTCCACTACAGTTAATATACCCTAAAGAAACCCAAGTTTCTTTGCTACCAAGCAGATATATGCATACCCATGTTTGTTATAGCTTTGTTCACAATAGTTGTAATAGGTGTTGGAAACAACTCAAGTGCCCATCAGTAAACAAATGGATAGAGAAGCTGAGGTATATTCACACAATGGAATACTATGTTGCATTGAAAAACAAGGAACTAACAAAATATTATAAAAAATGGGTGACCCTGGAAGACATTATGTTGAGTGAAATATCTCAGTCACAAAAGGACAAATACTGCATAATGCCACTGTTGTAAAACAGGACTGACATTGGGTTTGGAAGAAACCTAAGAAAAGAGGGGATAAATAATGTACACTACAGTGAAACCGATGAGGGAGAGAACTGTTTAAAATGAATATAGGAGTAGATATTGTTTTCATGACAAGATTACAGAAAAAGAAATGCATAGTAAAGTGGACTGTGGACTTGGGGGGGGTACTGCATAATAATGAAATAATTTTTTTTCTTCAAAGAGAAAAACGAACAGGGGGAGTGGGCAGGGAGGGAAAATGTGCAACAATGAATGAACGGGGGAAAAAGTGAATGGAAATAATATGAGATATATCTATCTATCTATCTATCTATCTATCTATCTATATATATATATGTAAAAATAAAAGCACCCAACAAATATAATCTAAAAAAAAAGTTAAAAAAAGACTCAGACATGAGGCCAGGAAGGAATCACGGGAAGAAAATATGCTAGATAAACACTGGCTAGATTTTTAGATAATTAGAACTTTAAGGAATTAAGTTTGAGTTGAATCTAGAGACAGAAGGAAAAAAAATTCTTTAAAAAAGACTACCTGTTTTAATATTTGAAATTCCCTGGTATTCATACCAAAGCCAACCAAGTTCATGGGTGAGGGAATAGAGAGAAGAGATTATCACAGTTTGCCATATGGGCTGCTCTGTTTACCGAGCAAGAGAAGAACAGGTGGGTAAAAAAACAGAGCAGGAAATAGAGAGAGCAGAGAGGAATCAAATGGTAACAAAGATTTCTGGCTTAGCACAGCTTGCTCTTTTATTTCAAACTCGGAAAATAGCTCTGGGCATGCTTGCCTTGATGAACTGGAAAAGTTCCACACATTAAGGCCAGCAACCCTGACATAAGGCCATCTCGAGAGTGAATACATCTTTTCAGTGAAGGGCTAATCTTGTACAAACACATTGCAGGGTGTTTTCAGGCCCTCTCATGACCCCAGACTCTCTCTTGCACCATATTGTTAATGGAGAAGATATTTGCGTTAAACATGGTGCAGATTAAACTGGTGGATTATTTTGCCTGCTTTTCAAAAATATCATACTGCCCTGTAGCCAGACCATTCCTGAGTGAGAAAGACAGAATGGAACTGATTATTTATTTTTTTTTTTTATGTCCTACTGGAGGCTTGAGAAATCCTTAAAGAGACTCTTCAATTCTCTTCCTTAAAACCTGCCTACATTTTCCTTCTGGGGACACGGTAGGGTACTAATGATTTCAGAATAGGAATGAGATTATTGCAGGCCAGATGGTAAACTCATTTATTCACTTATGTGTTTCACTCATTCAATAAGCACATGCTTACTTATGTGCCTGGCACTGTTCAGGTGAAACTGTAATGGAAAACGGCTACTGTTGTTGTTATGTGACGTCGAGTCAGACAAATTCATAGCTGACTCTCTAGTGAGTTTTCAGGGGCTGTATATTGCACAAAAGGAAATGACTCATTTTTCTTCCATGGAGCAATTCGTGGATTTGAACTGCCTGCCTTACACACTAGGCCATCAGAGCTCCCAAGAGAGAAGTTAAATATACAGTATCCCTTAAGGAAATTGTATTCCAGTATAATAGTGCCAACTGCATAAGTGTCAGGCAGTTATTTCCACTAGGAAAAATAGTAAAACAATACCTTAATTCTCTGGTACCTACTATAAACTGACTTGGCTTTGTGATCAATTATCAATTTATTATATACCAAGGTCATCAAGTGTCAAAAAGGAATATATGATTAGGTATTATTGGCATGGCAAGAGTCCAGAATAAGAGATGCATAGTAAAGTGGACTCTGTGTGTGTGTGTGTGTGTGTGTGTGTGTGTGTGTATAGCAATGAAAGAATTTTTTTTTCAAAGAAAGGGAGGGGTGAACCGGATGGAAAAGGTATAATAATAAATAAATGGAAATTCAGTTCTCTATAAACTTTCATTAAAATCTCAATAAATAAATTTTTAAAAGGATTTGTAGTAGTTAAAATACTGGTGGTTCCAATCCATCCAGTCACATCACAGCACACGTACAGGCTGAGGGATCCACTTTAATAGCATCATAACCACTGAAACCCCCATGCAGAACAGTCCTAGTGGATACGCATGAAATTGCCCTGAATTGGAGTCAACTTGATAGCAATGGGTTTCTCGCCCCATATTGGGAAACATATACAGGTCTTTATACATTTGTCCATTAAGCTAGTCTTTTGATCAACCACTTTTTTTGTTGTGGTGGTTAGTAACTCCTTCCACATGCCTTTAAGTTTGTCTTATTCTGGTGGCTGTGTGTTGGTGTGATTATGAAAAAAACTATGGCACCATTATTTTGAATGCCAGTTTGGTGACAGGTTGTAGCAGAGCTTCCAGACCAAGACAGAGTAGGAAGAAAGGTCTGACAATCTACTGCTGAAAACTAAGCCAGTGAAAACTGTATGGGTCATGATAGAATGTCTCTATCACTGGAGAAGCACACTGTGTTTGACTAAGTCAAGGGTGGACAAGGTCAAAGGAGATCCCTGGTGAGATGGGTTGACATAAAAATCTTAAAATGAACAAAATCCTACAGTTAGTCATGAAATGAGGATGATGCTAAGCTGGGCAACGTTTCGTTTTATTGTGCATAACACTGCCAGACGTTTGCAGTTGAACTTGGCCATATCTATCTATCTATCTATCTATCTATCTATCTATCTATCTATCTATCATCTATTATGTATTCCAGGCTTCAGACAGTGCAACTTCCTCACAGTATCTCTACTTTTATTTACCAGTGGGTAGTGAAGGGATGGGTGAAACAAAAACATGGAGAAAAGCTACAGTTGCATATCACTTTTCAGCTTACACTCTAAAAAAGAATGTATTCCAGACTCATCCAAAGAAGATGCCAATGATAATTGATGCTGAGAATATTGTCCTATTACCAAACCAAAGAGCTTCATTACAGACTCTGTTTTGATTGACAAATAAAGCATGTGAATTATAGATAATTTATGGGTGGGAAGAAAATAAGGATAATGTTCAGAGATTGGGGAGGAATGAGCTGAAATGATAAACACGTGAGTTGGTAGAGTGATATTTGCAATTAATGTTGTGAATGTTTAGTTACTATTACTCAAATAATTCTTGTCCATACCTTTATTCAATTTACGTGGCTTGGGTGTTTCCTTATAGCTATCAAAGCAAAATACATAAATTAGCTACTGCCAAAGTGTGGATAAATGTGATAGAGGTATCAAAAAATTCACCAGCACATCCACAATAAAGCTGTCACTCTTCTCACGATGATATTGAACAAAACAAAAAAAAAATAACATAATATTTGTAAAAGTGTTTCATAAACCATAAAGTACTGTACATAAAGCAGTGATGCTATTTTTGCATATTATTATTTTTACTTAATATGTTGAGTCTTGCATTTGTCTTTTTACTCAATCTTTGGAGAATTTTTTATTTAATACCAGCCTCTCCCTGTTAATCTGTTTCTCCCCTCACAATGTTGTGGAAAGAATCAAAGAAGAAAAATTTGAAAAAGTATTTTGCATTATCAATATTGTTGTTGCTACCACTGTTATTGCTGTGTTTGTTGTGGTGCCACCTCCACACCGGGCCGAAATGGCATAGCTTGTAGACCATGAGGTGCCCCAAGGAAAGTACATTCTGATCTTGGCAGTGCCTTTACTCAAAGCTTTGTGGTAGGTAACTGACCCTTTATCTTTTCCAAAACTCTTGCCCTGCTGAGCTAAAATCGAGCAATGTGTCCTCGGGCCTGCTTCTAGGTGAAACTGCTTACAGGTTACAAATGGAGGCCTATTTATGAGGGAGAAAATAGGAGGGTGAGAATAGAGGGCTTATCAGCTTGTCACAATAGGAGGATACCGGAAGGTAAAGTGTCATTTTCATGCTATCCTCAGAGGAAGCAAACAGATTTTCTTTTCAACAAATGTCAAAATGAGAACTTTTACCCTGTCACGTATGGCCCATATTTCAAGAATGAGGCCCAATTTGGCAACTGCAAGTCTTTGTGAACAGAGCCATCCAGGGGATGTGGTTTTGAGCATCAAATATAAAAACATCATCAGGGTCAGGATTAAGAAACACAAATGCAAAGAAAGGAAGGAGTACGAAAAAGCAAATGCACTACAGAGACATTCGTGGTGCATCACTGGGTCAAGTTAACCTATGAACATTTATATTAACTACAGTACCTAGGCTTATGCTGGTGTGTAAGGAGGCATGGTGGTGCAGCAGCTAAGTATTTACTGTTCACCAAAAGTGTAACAGTTCAAATCTATCAGCAACTCCACGAGAGAAAGATCTGGAAGCCATTATAGTCATGATCATATGGGGTAGTTCTTCTCTGTCTTATGAGGCCTCAATGAGTCAGGCAAATTGATGTGCTTAGAAGTGCTTTTATTATTCCCATATTTCTGCCTGTATATTTTTCTTTAGATGAGCACATGCAAATACATCACATTCTATCATCAGTTGGATTTACTCTGTACCAAAGATTGAATAAAAGAAGTTCCTTTGGGAAGTGATCCCAGGCATTCTCAGTAGCAATATAAGAAGAAAAAAAAAAACCTAAACAAGGTGTATTTCATGAGTGTAGATATAGATATACGGAGAGACAGTGATTCATTTCTAAAAAATGGCTCATGTAATTACAGGGGCTGACAAGTCCTGAATCAATGGTGCAGATGGCACTTTGGAGGTTTCTACTGGTTCACTGGATTGTTGTTATTCTTTGTTGTTGTTGTGATGTGTGGTCGAGTGGACTATCTTCATAGCAACCCTATGAACAATGGCTTTGAACTTGGCTCTATCCTGAGTCAACCTCACTATCTCTCTCACTCCTAATCCTATTGCTGCATTCACTGTGCCAATCCATTTTACTGACGATCTTCCTCTCCTGTACCCTTCCAACCATGATATCCTTCTCCAAAGGCTGGTACCTCCTGAAAACCTGCCCAAAGTATGTGAGACGGAGTTTCAAAATTCTTACCTCCAAGGAACAACCTGATTTCACCCTCTCTAGGACAGACCTCTTTATTCTTTTGGCAGGCCATAGTATGTTCAATATTCCTCTCTACCATCACAATTGAAAGGCTTCAATTCATTTCTGTCATCCTTATTCATTGTTGGGCTTTCAGATGTTTAGCCAACAATTGAGAAGACCATGGTCTTGATCAGGCACACCTTAGTCGGCAGACTGACATTGTTGCTCTTTAGCACTCTGTAGTAGTCTTTGACAGCAGATTTTCCCAATCAATGCAACACATATTTTAATTTCCTACCTGCTGTACCAAGAACATTAATTGTAGATCTGAGCAGGAAATTGTTAACAACCTCTATTTTTTCCCCCCTCCATCTATCATGATGCTGCCAAGTCGCCTCATGGCCAGAATCTTTGTTTTTTTAGTGTTGAGATGCCATTCATGTCGAGGCCTGCAATACTTGACCTTCTGTAGCAAATGTTTCAAGTCCCCCTCAGTTTTGGGGAGCAAGATTGTTTCATCTGCATACCACAGCAGATTGTTGATGAGTTTCCCTCCAATCCTGAGGCCACATTCTTCTTCATAAAGTCCAACCTCCTAAATTATCTGTTTGGCATTTGGAAGTAATGAAACTTAAGTCCAGTGGTGTGAAGGGTGCAGGGTCAACACACACACAGAAAGTGGAGAATAATTATGAGAACGTTCATTTACATACTGGACGCTGATTAAAAAAACTCCTTTTGATTGACTGTGTATATCAGATCACAAACTGGAAAGTGATTTCATAGAGTCTGCCCAACTACTAAGCCTCATAGACTAGCCAACTCGACAGGTAACACTAACCATCAGAAGACACACCTTAGATCAGCATTATTAAATCAATGTGACAAATAAAATATTATTTAAGAGCAGAAATGTATCCATAGGCATATATATATTTAGATTACAACACATAATTTTAGGGAGACACAATTCAATCCATAATCCAGTTATGGGAAAGAAGGTGTAAAATACACTTCAATGCTTTCCGCCATTAGCACCTCTAGCTCTCCGTACTCCTGAGCTGAGAATATGACTGCTTTTAATGTCCTAATATTTTCAGGAAGAAGCAGTCCTTGATCATGCAGTGATGAATGCAAACAGCACTGCAATGACTACAAGACATCCTATTGTTCTCAGATGATGCTTACTTACCCTTTTTTCTTATTTTAAGCTCGTTTATAAGAATCACTTTCACCACATATCAGTGGGAGGGAAACCCTTTGTTCTTATATTGAATGGGAAAATATTTTCTATCATACTGTCATTTTCCATCAAATTCCAATCTGGCTAGGATGAGAAGTGCTGAAGAGTACTAAGCCATTGATAGTTGCATAAATAAATCTTTGGGAACACAAAACAGTATCATTCCTGTTGATGTTAAATAGAAGAAGTGCCAATAATACCATCAGTCTTCACAGTTGTTCAGGATGGGTAGATGATAGTGCCAAGGACTAGATTTGCCTGTACTTTCATAACAATAATAACAAAAAAACCCTCCTAGAATTGTTACTGTGTAAGATTTCACACATGCTCCAATTGGAGGCACTGAGGGGAAAAAGTGTCTCATTGTTTATGACTAAGTTTCAATACTCTAAAAAAGTATCTCTGGGGATCAACCTCTCATACGGCTTCTTACGTTCCCTAGTATTCACAACTTTATAAAGTCTCCTTCTAAATTGTGTTAGTCCATGAGAGCAGTGGGATACGACAGAAGTGATAGTGCATCACTTTCAAGATCAGGTTATAAAAGAAATGATCCTTTCTCTCCCTCTTTCTTTCAATCTCTCTCATTGCTCACTCTGAAGGACGCCAAATACCATGTCAAGAGAGTAGTCATGCAGGAAGGCCCGCATGGTGAGAAGCTGAAAACTCTCTTCAATACCCAGATGAACGAGAGTTAAGGTCCAGAACTGCCAGGCCCTGCCGTGTCTTCTAAAGCTGCGTCTCTGGCTGACAGTTTGACTAATTTCATGATAGACTCTGAGTTAGAGCTACTCAGCTGGATTCCTGGCTCTCAGAAATTGTGCCAGACAGCCAAAGTGAGTTCTTTCGGGTAATTGTTTGTTTTGTACGTAAACTGAATTTATGGCACAGCAACAGACAACTGGCACCGCGCCCTAAGCATTCATTTCAGCTGGAGAGAAGTGAACCCTATCGACCGAAGTTCATGTTCATTAGAGTTAGACCAAAAGAGACAAATAGGAACCGAAAAAGCAAAATCAAACCATACACGTCATTTTTGAAATTGAATGGGAAGTGAAGAGAATGAAACTCGCACTCATTGTCATCATGTTGGGACCACCTCACAGCTGACCCTCCGGTGGGATTTTGGAGCCTGTGAAGCACATGGGAGGAGATTGCCCGTCTTGTGCCAGCGGAGAAGTTGGTAGATTCAAGAGGCCAGGCCGGGGGTGCTGCCTCTGGGTCGAGCAGCACCACTCTGCTACCAGCACCTCTCTGAGGAACATTAGAGAAAGTAAAGCTTTGCTTTTCCCATTTCTAGTCTTTCTCTGAGGAAATGTGAGCCTTTACTTTCTCTAATGAGGAACCTCAGACGTAAAAATCGGAAAGATAATGGGGGAAACAAAGCAAAACAAAAACTCATTCCCCTTGCAGTCTTGCCTACTGTAAAAGCACACGTGGTTCGAGGCCACCAGCTTCTCTGGGGGAGAAGGACGGGTAATCTCCTCCCATGCAATTAACTGCCTCTGAAAACCTGCTGGAGGGTCAGCTATGGGTGGGTTCTGACTCAATGACACACAACAACAAGTAGGTCTAGAAGTCATCAAAGCATTATCCAGATTCCCAACAATTGGGAGTAAAAAGCTAGAAAGAGCTTTTCTCGAAGGAGCTCAGAAGAAAGCCCAGACTCTGAGGCAATCTATCAGAGGCAGCTGAACAGACAGTTATGCCCCTAACCTGGGATCCCACCTGGTCATTAAAGAAGGTTGTGGTCCTCCCTGGGGTTCACATTTCTGAAATGTTAACTGCATTTCTAAAGAATGTTAACTGCAGTCCTAAGAAAGCCTTGCCACTGGGCCTAGCATACCGAATGCTTTATATGAGCTTCATTAATCTTATTAAATAACATGTCTTTGCCATGCATTGATTAGACATACAAATCATTTATCCCCATAAGGAATTACAACGGAATGTAAAGTCACTCAAAATCCAGCCATGCGCTTCTTGTGGTTGTCAAGGCAACGCACTCCTTTACAATTCCAAGCACCCAGAACTCTGTGGACTGTTTTGAAGTCACCATGGGCATTAGTTAGTCTTTCACCTCTCGCTTCATCTAACAATTTCCAGAGGCGTTCTCAGGAGAGCTAATCAAGATATTAAGTTTACCTACAGACAGATAGAGGGCCAATACCCCACAGAAATGAGATTTGCAGTGTATTCTATCAAACACACTACATTCTTCATAGTCTGTTTGAAGCGTTCTCTTCCATTAGTACTGAGTGTAGCTGCCACATTCAGGGAAGTGCCTGAGGGAGGGAGTTTGGGGATCTGGGACTGCAATTTCGATCTGCTCCTTTATTTTGAGCGCGGTGATGATTACTCACCCACCCGCTGCCACTGAGGAGAATTGATTGACATCTCTCCATCAGGTTTCTGAAGCAAAGAATCTTTACCAGAAAAGACTGACCATCGTTCGCTCTTTCAGAGCAGCGAGTGGATTCCAACTGCTGACCTTTTGGTTAGCAGCCCAGCACGGTAAGCATCCCACCATCAAAGTGCTCTAGCATAACAGTGGTATTTTTTTTCTTTCACGACTAGTACACTTTATTTGGTGCTCCCCACAAGCTGGGGAATAGCCAGGACGCAAGACTTCCACTATTTAATGGCTTTGGTGTGTGTTTCCACGAAAAAAAGGATGCTCAAACTGGTGTCAAACCCAAGCCTCTTGCTGTTTGAGTAATTCCTGACATGTCGTAACTGACTTAGAGCGGTCCCCCCAGCAGGTTTCCAAGGCTGTCAGTCACAGGAGAGGAGAAAGCCCATCTTTCTCCCATGAATATGTTTGCAGGTGTGAACTCTGAGGGAGTTGGCAGCACAAATACCCTGTCCATGAGGCCACCAGAACTCCCTCAGCACAAAAAAGAAATCCTTCCAATTAGACTAATACACAACATCATCGTGGTAAGTGGGGGAAAACAGGCTGTAAGGATTTAATTTTACTTGATTGATCTTCAGTCAATCACCATAAAAATAAAACTCTGTATTGCATTGGGAAAGCTGCCTCCGAGAACTTCTTTAAAGCCTTAAAGGGAAAGGATGTCACTCTGAGGACTAAGATGCCTCATATAAACCACAATATTTCAAACTGCGGAACTCTGGTGGCAGAGCGCATTGTGTGTTGGGCTGCCAAGCGAAAGGTTAGTGATTTGGTGCTATCAGCAGCCCTGCAGGAGAACAGTGACACGCTCTGCTTTTGTTAAGACTCACAGCCTTGGGGTCTGATAGGGGGTCATCACGAACTAGTATCAACTTGATGGTAGTGGGTTTAGATTTTGGGTCTTCACATCCACGTGAAAATTTACACAAGAAGCAAGAAAGACAAAACCAGGAATGCCTCTGAATTGTAGTGCTGGCAAAGAATATAGAATATCCCATCGATTGTCAAAAGAATAAATCTGTCTTAGAAGCAATACAACTAGAAGACGCGTTGGAGGTGATGATGGTGAGATAGCCACACATATTTTGGTCACAGTGTCAGAGGGGGTCAGGCTCCTTGCTGGCCCTCCAGTGGGTCTTTGGGATTTTAAATCACAAGGGAGGAGACTGCTCCTCTTTCTCCTGAGGGAATCCTGGTGGATTCCAACCCCAAAGAGGCACAACCTTTAGATTAGCGGCGCAGCTCACTGGGACTCCATGACTGGCTGTGGAAAGAAACTTTTTACACCTGATTCTATAACTGTTGAACCAGAAACGATTCAATAAAGCAAATAAAATGAATTTTCAAAGTCTTTAGATAAAAGTTAAATAGCCATATTTGTAATTTAGAGATTCATATAATAAAAATATGCTGATGATTATATATTTCTTCTAAAAATGGCTTTAATTTACTGCTAACTGCGGGTTTCAAGATAACCACGGGAATAAGAATTCTTATTTTGGGGCCCTGTTATTTATATTTTATTTTAAAAAAAAATCCAATGACAAAAACAAACCAACAAAACCCGGTTCAACATGCAATGAATTGCCTCTGAAAACCCCACAGGAGGGTCAGCTATACATTGGTTCTGACTCGATGATACATGATAACAACATACAGCCCAGAAGAGCACAAGCCTCTTAGGTAAAAGGAAATTTCGTGCTTGTTGGGATATGATGGCAAAGTTACACCATGGTTCAGACTGAAAAGATTTTATAAATTCAATCTAAACTTACTTAACTAATCTTTTCCTACTATTTCTTTGTTGTTATGTGCCTTAGAGTCCCCTGTGACTCATAGTGAGCCTATGTACAACAGCTTTGAACCCCACTTTATCCCTTGCCAATCTTACTGTCTCCAACACAACTATCCGTATTACCCCAGTCACTAAATCAATCCATTTTATCAAGGGTCTTCCTCTCCTGCACTGTCCTGCAAACCTCCCAAGCATGATGTCCCTCTCCAAAGACTGATCCCACCTTGCAACATGTCCAAAGTATGTCAGATGACGCTTCAGAATTCTTGCCTCCAAGAAGCCGCTTGGCTTCACCTTCTCCAGGACAAACCTGTTTGTTCTCCTAGCAGGCCATGGTATATTCAACACTCTTCTCCAGCACCACAGCTCTAAGGCATCAATTCTCTTTCTATCATCCCTAGTCATTGTCCACCTATCTGATTCATAGCAAGTAATTGCAAGGTCTACAGTCTGTATGAGATGCACCTTAGTCAGAAGACTGACATCATTGCCCTTCAGTACTTTGGTGAGGTCTCTAACAGCAGACTTTCCCGATGCAATGTAAATGCTGGTGGAGCTGGAAAAGGAGTGGCTCAAAACACATCTGGCAAGGGTGGGGACACTACTGGGAAATATCTTTAATCTGCTTTTCTCTGTAAAATGCTTGTCTGTCAGATAATGTTCTAAATCTGAGAAGTAAAATTAAGCCAGTCTAGGAAGAAGGATTGGCCATCCACTTCCGAAATAGCAGGCCTTTAAAAACCCTATGTACAACAGAGCACATTTAGCCTATTTCACTAAGTTTTTAAAATTAGGACTAGAAATTCTTTTCTAATCCTGTTGAAAAGAAATACCCAGATTTAAAGAAAAGGGGCATCTAGAGTTTAATAATTGCAAGAATCATTATGATGTGGAAATTAAACTTACCTACAAAATGTTGGAAACTACCGCCTAATCTAAGAGTAAAATGTGACAACCTGCTTCAGCAACAATTAGCTGAAATTGATGGCAGTTGGATATATGAGTATTGCTTAAATATTCATGATCCAATCGAAATATGGATGCAATGTTTTTGAGAGTCAATTAAAGGAAGGCCAAAATCCTGTTTGTCCTAAAGTCAACTCTGACTCATAGTAGTAACTCAATGTTCATGTTGTTCATTGCTGTCAAGACAGAACAGACACATAGCTGACCCTCCAGGAGGTTTTCAGAGGCTGTAAATTGCATGGCAGGAAATTGCCCATTTTTTCTCTGGTGGAGCTGCTAGTGGATTTGAACTGCATGCATACCTCCTTACTCATGAGGCAAGCAAAGTTTCCTAGTAACTCAAATGGCGTAAAAATGTCCCATAGTGTTTCCAAGGTTGTCCTCTTAACAGAAGTAGACTGCCACGTTTATCAACAAATGAATGGACAGAGATGCTCTGGAATATGCACGCCACGAAACACTACGCTGCATTGAAAAACAAGAAACTCATGCAATACTTTTCAAAGTGGGTGACCCTGGAGGGCATTAGGCTGAGTGAAATATCTCATTCACACAAGGACAAATATTGCATAGTGCCACTGTGGTAAAATGGGACTGACATCGGGATTGGCGGAAACTGAGAAAGATGGGATAAATTATATACACTGTACTGAAACAGATGTCGGAAAGAACTGTTTAAAAGGGATATGTGATTAGGTATTATTGTCATGACAGGAGTCCAGAGCGAAGGCTTCATAGTGGAGTGGACCTGGGAGAAGGGATTGAGAAACAATTCTTCAATTTCTTTTAAAAAAATATTTTTTTTTTACTTTTTTTTTTACTTTTCAAAGAGAAGAGCAACTGGGGCTGGGGCAGGGAGAAAAGTGCAACAATGAATGAATGGAAATTCAAAGTCTCTGTAAACTTTCAAAACTTTCATTAAAATTAATAATAATTATTATAATAATAATAATAATAATAATAATAAAAGAACAGCAGCTGAGTTTGGACTTCAGACCTCTCGTTAGCAGTTAAGTGCTTGACTCCTGTGCCACGTGAACTCCCTGAGATCCCATTAGTGGACTGAAAGGTAGCGCAGAGGATCTTCTTTCTTAACAGGTAGATGTGTCCCATTCACTGACATAACTCAGTGATGCACTGAACTCATGTACAGTGTGAGGACTATGCAGATGTGCTTTGCGCCTAAATGTTTTAGAATCATACCTTCATGTTGCATTTTGGATTAGACAAACTATACCTTTAAATATTATATACAAATGTAGATGCTTCTCTGAATAAGAATGGAAAGAATGCAACCTGCCAAAAAATGCTTTCTGTCTTAGGGAACATTTCTAAAGAAGAAAAATAGCAGAGCACTTAGATTTTTCTCACTGTAGAAAGAGGTTAATGCAGTTCCAGACAGAGGTCAATGCATTGATCAGTGTAGCTTCAAACAACGAGGCAGGTCTTTTCACAGTGTTTACAATACGTCTTCAAATTACCAAAATATTGTCAGTTTAACTTTGGTCTTACTCATGTGGCAAAGACAACTGTTTTAAAAATCTTCTGCCAAACAGAACTTCTTACTAAATATCTCCATGCATAATTCCATCAGCAATATTTATCTAAATTTCACACAAACACTTTTCTTTTATAAATACTGTGTAAAATATCACAAGGAGTCATGGTGGCCCAGAGGGTAAAGCACTAAGTCTGCTTCTCTAAGATTTACAGTCCTGTAAAGTCTATGTGTAAGTTCTATTCTATGTTCTAGGGTCTGTAGAAATGGAAACCTACTCAACGCTAACAGGGCATGATAGATGTAAAATATCTTGATTAAATTTATGAGCACTCTATTGTTGGTTTAAATTTTTTTTTGTTTTAAATTTTTGTTGATCAAACATTCTTCTAGGTCATATAGCCCTGGTGTGCCCAGTTTCTGTACAGAGATAACTCGGGGTTTCTGTGAACTCGTGGAACATTGTGACACTGTTGTGTAAAATGTGATAATAGTTACTCATGGTGGACAGAGTTTGGTGGAGCTCCCCAATTGTAACAAGCTTGAGAGCAGTAGTGGCATCCACTTCTGTTAAAAGCTTGCCTCCAGAAACCCAATGAACCTGGAGAAAGGATGAAAGTCATGCACGCAAGTGTTGAGGACTTTTGTTCATAGGGTCGTTATGAGTCACCTATGACTCGACAGCAAAAATATGCTGTTGTGTGCCACCAAGTCACCTGCAACTCACAGCAACTCTTTGTACAACAGCCCTAAACCCTGCTCTATCCTGTGCCAACCTCACTGTCTTTGACATTGGCTCAATCTATCTCATCGAGGGCCTTCCTCTCCTGTGCTGTCTCTCCATCCTTCCAAGCATGTCCCTCTCTAAGGACTGGTCCCTTCTTGCAACAAGTCCAAAGTATGTCAGACGAAGCTTCAGAATCCTTGCCTCCAAAGATCAGCCTGGTCTCACCCTTTCTAAGAGGAACCTGTGTGTTC
This sequence comes from Elephantulus edwardii, assembly GCF_000299155.1. Lineage (NCBI taxonomy): Eukaryota > Metazoa > Chordata > Mammalia > Macroscelidea > Macroscelididae > Elephantulus > Elephantulus edwardii. The sequence goes on along the minus strand of NW_006399764.1, from coordinate 6,567,741 downwards.
TCTGAGCAGTTGATGGTATATTCAATACTCTTCTCCAACACCACAACTCAAAGGCATCAGTTCTCCTATCATCATCCCTAGTCATTGTCCATCTTTCTGATGCATAGCAAGTGATTGCAAAGACCATGGTCTATATCAGGCGCACCTTTGTTTCCAGACTAACATTTTTGCTTTTTAGTACTTTGGAGAGGTCTCTAAGAGCAGATTTTCCCAATGCAATTACTTTTTTTAATTTCCTGGTTGCTGGTGCCAAGAATGCTGATTGTGGAGCCAAACAAACTAAAGCTGTTAACAATCTCAATCTCTTTACCATCTATCGTGATACTTCCAATCTGCTCCGTGGTGAGAATCTTCCTTTTCTTGACATTGAGCTTCAGTCCAAATTGAAGACTACCGTCCTTGACCTTCTGTAGCAAGTACTTCAGGTCCTCCTCAGTTTCAGCAAGCAGGATTGTATCATCTACATAATGCAGATTGTTGATGCATGTTCCTCAAATCCTGATTCCACATTTCTCCTCATAGAGCCCAGCTTCTCAGATAATCTGTTCTGCATATAGATTGAAAAGTTATGGAAATAGGACATGTCCATGGCATATACTCTTTCCAATTCTGAACCATGCATTGTCTCCATGAGTACTATATAAAAATATAAAATTATGAATGCAATATTATTTGGGATTGAAAATTTTTAGAAATCTTATGATTTCTAAAAAAGCAAGAACATTTTCTTTCCTTATTTTCCATTCCCTGGAAAGTCTTTTAGAGAATGTTTTAATGCCACTATTCTGTTTTCTTACCACATAGGGAACAATAGAACCAAATGAACGCTCATCATTATTCATATAATTGATATTCCTAAATCAACATCAGTATCTTTCTTTCAAGGGAAAATGATTTGTTCCATTCATCTTCATCTGCCTCTAAACATTCATTCATCCATTGGTTGATTCAATAAAGATTTACTGAATATATAGCTTTCTAAGAGCTTACCTGAAAATGTGTGTAATAAGTGCTATGCACATAAGTATGGCTATCGATCAATAATATGAAGTTCTATTGTTGCTAGGTGCCATTGATTCAACTCTAACTCACAAAACACTGATGAACAACAGATCAAAACATTTCCTATCGTGCACCATCTTTACATCTTTGCCAGACACAGGCCCATTGTAACAGTCACTGAACCAATCCATCTCATTAGGTTCTCCTCTTTTGTGCTGACCGTCTGTGTTTTCAAACAAGATACCTTTTTCCAAAGTCTTCCTCATCTTGATAGCCACCCCTCAAAATAAGGTGAGGTTTCATCAGCATTGCCTATAAAGATTATCATTGATTGGACTTCTAAGACAGATTTTAAGAGTGATTAAACAAGACAAAGAGAGAGAATAATAAAACTTAACTAAATGAGGAAGTCTGTCTTGGAAGACACTGTATCTAAGTTAATAACAAAGATTTGACCTTTCATCAGAGACCTGAAGAACATAATTATTTTTCTTGGTAGAGAGTAAGGTAAGTATTTCCAGCCAGTGACAGAGGTAAATACGAAGACCTTGAGTCAAGAGACATGAATACCAACTCTGGCATTTTTAAGAAATTTCTTCAGTGCGTTTATTTGACTCTTAGGTTATGGTGCTTTGCATCATCCTTTTCTCTGAGTATAGACATCCTATTTTCAAGGACCCATCTAAGAGCTATTTTTATCATTCACTATGAAATTGTTCTCTATTCCAAGAATCAGAACCTCAAATGCCTCCAGATAATAGATTGTAAGAAAAAAAATAATAATGTTTATGAGTTATAAGCATTTTATCCTTACACCAGAGAAAGGCTTTCTATCTTTTTACTGTTTTCCATCTCAGTGAACTAGTAAATTTCAGTCAGAATAATCAGAAGGTATTATATGCATTTCAAATAGAAAAGGCTTTAATACTACTCACTTGGAGCCACAATTAACACCCTTGGTACCAGCAATGAAGAAATCAGGGGATGTATTCTACTGGGAAAGTCTGCAGTCAGGGATCTCTCCACATTACTGAGGAGTAATTCTGTCATTTTGAGGACTAAAGTGTGTCTGATCCAGACCACAGTCTTTCTGATCACTTGCTGTTCATCTGAAAGTTGGACAATGAATAAGGATGACAGAAGAACAATTGATGCTTTCAACCTATGGTCTTGGAGACTAGTGCTAGAACATTAGAACATTCCATGGTTTGTCAAAAGGACAAACAAATATCTCTTGGAAAGGTTGTAGTCAGAGCGATCTTTGGAGGCAAAGATGATTAGGTTTTGCGTCACATACTTCAGGCATGTTGCTAGGAGGGCCTATTCCTTAGAGAAGGTAATGATGCTCAAAAAAATGGTTCAGTATTTATTCATTTGGTGTTTGCATCAACTTTCTAGAACATCAGTATAGTGAAAAATAAGAGTTATTTACCCATGGAGGCAGTTTCTGAGGAACTATTTTCTACTCTTTTATATTGTACCTCATCAATTTACTATTCATATTGGACCATTTAACCATATTTAAGCTTCCAAATAAAAACTCTTAAAAACAAATAACTTCTATCAAGTTCCCTTTACCAACCAAAGACAAGTCTCACCTATTTATAGATCAGCTGAAGTCATGCTCCATCTTGTCCAATAAGTGAAAGCATAAATTGCACTATATTCCTCTGTTCATCTTTAGAGAATTTTTCTTAAACTCACTTATAATCTCTGTTTGGTATCTTATAAAGACTAAATTTACAGCATTAATTGTCATATATGAGCTCTAGGAGAATACTATTAAGAAATGGCTCTGTAATCCCAAAAGTGTGTGGTTCAAATACATTAGCTGCTTCATGGGAGAAGGACGAACAATCTCCTTCCATGTGATTTACAGCTTCTGAAAACCCACTGGAGTGTCAGCTACGGGTTGGTTCTGACTCAATGGCACACAACAGCAAGACAACTGCCATATATACTGTGAGATACTTTGTTATTGTTGCTAAGTGCCACTGAGTCGTAGACGACTGATAGCAACCCTATGAACGAAAGACCTGAACGCTTGTATAACTTTCATCGTTTCTCCAAGTTCATAGAGTTTCCAGAGGCAAGCTATTTCTGATGTGGATGCCACTCCTGCTTCCAAGCCTGTTTTAATATGGGAGCTCCACCATGGCTACCATGGGTAACCATTATTTTATTTGACACATCAGTGTCACAGAGCTTAGCATCACAACAAACACGAGTTACCTCTGTACAACACATTGACAGACCAGTGCTATATGACTTTATGTTTGACCAAAAACAATTAAAACCAAGCCAGAGGGCCATAGATTAAAATAACCCACCTTTGGCTTGGTAGCATCACTATCTATCCACTAGGCCAAAAGAACTCTCTAAGACTCATAACAATTCTATGAACAATAGAGCTAACCCTTGCCCTGTCTTACACCATCCCATTGCTATAGTCACCAGTGAGATGCGTTAAAGTAGATATATGTGAAAGTAGATATTGTTGAATGACAAAAAGGAAGATGGTTGATATATAAATATATGCACACATAAATGTGTACACCTAAATATATATATGTGCAAATACATATAGACAGTAAGTAAGAGTAATTACTAGTATATTTGTTTTCAGAAATTGCAACTGGATTGAGAAGAGGATGTGGAATGAGAGAAATCTTTACCAATATCAGATGAGTTAGAAATATCATAGAATATCAGAACTATGGTAGAATACCAGAAAGATGTTTACTTATTTTTTTATTTACTAATCCAGATGATTGCATAATTAATTATGCTTAACAATTCAAAGAGTAGGAACTTCAAAACATACAACTGCTTATGGAACCTCTATGAAGAAGCTGGGATACTACGTGGTTTTAAATCTGGAAAGATATGCATTAGGACTATATCCTTTCCCCATACTTATTTAATTTGTATGCTTAGAAAATAATCTGAAAAAAAAAAAAAAAACAAAAAAATTAAAAAAAAAATTTTTTATAAAAAGAGAAATTCATCTGAGAAGCTGGACTAGAGTAAGAAGATTGGGGAAACAGTCATCAACAACCTGAGATATGCTGATGATACCGCCTTGCAGAAAACAAAAACTTGAAGTACTTAGTGAAGAAACTAAAAAACTATACCCTTTAGCAGTTATTACACCTAACATTGAGTAAAGAAAAATCCTCACAACTGCACTAACAGACAACATTATATAAATGGAGAAGATTTAAGGATTTAATCTTAACAGGTATTTCATTACCATTCATGGAAGCAACAGTCAAGACATCAAAGGATGTATTAGAACTGACAAGGACCTCTTCAAGGTAATTACAAAGAAAGGTTATCAATTCAAAGACTAAAGTGTGCCTGACCAAGCCATGATATTTTTAATTGCTTCACCTACATGCGAAAGTTGTACCATCAAAGAGAATACTGAAGAATTGATATCCTTCAATCATGGCCCTAGTAAAGAACATTAAGCATACCCCAGACTGTCAAGTGATCAAACAAATTTAGAGGATATACAGTCAAAATGATCATTGAGAAGCATGTATATGTAGACTTTGTCTCACATACTTTGTTCATGTTATCATAAGGGCCACACCCTGGAGAAATATATCAGATTTGCTAGCATGTCAGTGGGAAAGAGGAAGACCTAAAGGAGACGGATTGGCACAGTGGATTGACACCCAGCAATGGGTGTAATCACAGCAGAAATGCCGAGGATTGAGCATGACATGGGAAGGCTTTGTTGTGTTGTTCAGAGGGTCACTATGAATTGGAATCACCTCCATGGAAACAATGGCATTGCATACAATTCTCATTTGTGAAAGTAGTCCCATGGTCATGATATTTTCCTTCACTAATTACTTCATGTTCATAATACCTTTCTTTAGATAATACCTCAATGGATTAGGATTCTTTACAGTGTGGGGTGACCCAAACTGTCATATATAAAAGCTATCAAGAGAGGCCAGTCTCTCGAGAAATACATCATGTTCTGTAGAGGGTTAGCACACATAAAGAAAGATTCTCTACAATCTGAATGAACAACAAAGGCTACAACAATTGATCAAGTGCAGCAATGATATTAAGGAGGACAGGTCACTATGACTTTTTTGTCGCTATGTCACTATGACACAAGTAACCAGGAAGTCTCAGTGCTTCTCCTATACTGATTGTTTTTTCTATTATTTTTATTAGTTGTCAAGTTAACTGAGCTGCATGGTAATCTTACATATAGCAGAAGAGCATACTCCCCATTCCTAGGCCATTCTCATCCTTGATGTATCTAGTCTACTGTTTTGTCTGTCATGTAAGTCAATCTAATTGAGAGCTTCCCTCATTTTTTACTGGTCCTCTACCAAATATGAGCTCCGGTGGCCTAATGGCAAGAAGCTGCACTGCAAAGCTCATGTGGTTTGAGGCCAACAGCTGCTTCACAGGAGAAGGATGGGCAGTCTCCTCCCGTGTGTCTCTGAAAACCTGCTGGAGGGTCAGGAATTGGTCGGTTCTGAGTCTATGGTGCACAACAACAACAACTTTCAAAATTATCAGATCAGTCAACAAATCACATATTCTTATATCTGATGGTCTGTTTCACTAGCAATACTCACTATATGAATATTAGAATTCAATTACAAATAAAAGAATGCATTGATCTAGACAATGAGAAAAGTTTTAAAATATAGTTAGTCATACAAAACTATTGGAAGGGCTGGCTGACAAAGATCATAGATCTTATTGCAATCAATGCCTCTAGCATGGAAAACAGAACATACAATGCAAACTACTGTGATGCTGAGGGGATGACAATTCACAGAATCATATTTCTTGTGTATGTAAATAACAGAATATATGTTTGCACTAACAATATTATAAATCATAATTGTTAGTTGTCACTTAAAATTCTAATTTTAAATGCAACTGGTACAAACTGTGAAAACCTACTGACAATTTTGTTCTGACCAATTATTTTTGCATAAGTTCAAGCTTTGCTAGGTTTCTTATTGTGGTATCAGAACCCTTGAAAATTGGCTTTTCTAACTATGGTGTTAGCTCCCATTGTGGGATATGGTCTCCAGTACAGCCACATGGTCTTGCAAATCATCATTAGCTCTGGAATTAATAAAAGAGAGAGTGCTTTACATACTGTGGGGAATTGTGAAGACACTGTAAGAGACGGTAGTGAAGAGAGGGTGAAGAGACTGTGGCACTGCTGAACTAACTGTGACAAGGTACAACTAGAGGAACCTTGGAGCCACAGATAAAGGTTTTGCTTGATAAAGGTTGAATGAAAAGTTGACTTGTAATTGCTCTGAGATAGTTTGTTGGACAACTGAGGAAACCAGAGGTTTACTTGTGCTACTGACTTTCACTTATGGACTGAAGAACTGCCTAAACTAATTGAGAAATTGTGCCTTGTTAATCTGTCTTGTTACTGCTAAACTAAATACTTGCATTGTGTGATATTCTTTGCCTCCTCTACTCCCTAACTTATTTCCTTAATATACCCCACAACTGTGAGTAAAGTCTGTGAGTTAATTAGCAATGAACATTGGACCCAAGGATTCATAGAAATAGGTGCAAGAGCACGTGGGACGTCATGTCGGACCACATAGCTATTAGTTTAATAGTATGGATATTTTTGGTAGGGGCAGTTCCCCTTTTTGAAGCAGGTAGAAGTCAGACTCAGCCACCCTCATGTTGCATCTGCTTCTCTTTCACTCTTATTATTTGAAATAACACATTGGAAGATCTGATAAAACATTCACTCCATAGTGTAAATGGTCAAGAGATTTCAAAAGGTTTATAATAGTAACTATATATAGTGGTTGGTTGGTTGCTGTTAAATTGCTCTCAAACTCATGGTGTCTCCATGAACAAGGGTGCATAATGCTGTCTGGTCCTGCATCATACCATTACAAGCTTCAATAAGATGTATTATAATTAGTGAGTTTTTCAAGGAATGAATGTCCAAAATGTATCTACAGGCTTTTCTTCCTAGTTGTCTTTGTTGGATGCTTCATTCAAACTTGTTCGTTAACAGAGCAATACACACACTGCTTCTGCTGGCAGACGAATGATGACAACACTTGTGGCTTATTGGTTGGAACTCAAACCCAAGTCTCCTTTGCAGAAGATTAAAGGGTGAAGGAGGCAGAAAAAAGAGAAGGGTGACAATCACTAGGATAACAGAATTTAATGGGCAGATAGGGTGTGTGTGAAGGGATAGGAAAGATTCAATGAAGACTCTAAAACAGAGTTTTAATAATAGTCCTAGGTCAATAGTAATAGCACAAGAGAGGAAAGTCCTCGGTGAAATGGATTGATTCAGTAACTGGAGGAATGGAGGTAAGTGTGTCAGAGACAATAAGATTGGCTCAGGATAGAGAAGGGTACAGAGCTGTTGCACATAGAGTTGCTATGAGTCTCAGGCAACTTGATGGCACATAACCACCACCACCACAAGTCCATAATAATTAATGATAGGAAATACAATGTATATGTGAATAATTATATGAAATATAAAGACTATAAAACATAATGTATACCAATGAAATGCAATGTATGCAAAATTTTCTATGCAAACTACTTCAAAATATCAAAAGAAAGGCAAAAATTCTACCACAAAAACATACTTTCCTGATAATTATAAAACAAATGCACAACCCTACCCTTAGAGTTTTAGTCTAGTCTCTCCAACACACCAGTGTCAAAAGTCCCCTTTCCCCTTCTCTAGCATAGCTTGCAAGATCTACTCAAGAAGAAGAGTTAGGACCTTAAGAAGCAGCACTAAAATGAATAATGCATCTCACTTCCTTTTCAGTTAATCCCACGCTTGTCTATTTTGTGCATGGCTAATCAAGGCAGTTTCTTCTCTCCATTATGATTTTGCCTCATGCATTTATGTAGTCTTTTCAAAGCCTTGACAGATTTGGAAATTGTTACTAAAGTTTAAAAAAGAATAGCTTAGCTGTGTATTAGAAATTTATACTTTGTATTGAAGGAGTTCGTGTAAGTATTGTGAGAGTAAATATTTACTAATTACTCATAGGAGAGAAAAAAAGAAGAGATATCTGCTGAGAGCAGTATGTACAGGAAGAAACACGATATAAAGAAATGTGGCCTCAGATCATAGATAATTAGCAAAGGTTTGCTATTAATTTTAAAGCAATGTGTCTAGGGCAATTTAAAGAGGAGATTATATCTCATGTTGCTAAGAAGAACGTTCAAATGGAGCAAATGGTTCATATTCTTGGCTGTTTATGCAAAAGTTGGTGACTCTAGGCTATTTGGAAGTGTCTTGGAAGAAAGGCTGGCCAAGAAATTTGAAAATAGAGAATAACCATCTGAAACAATGGAGCATAGATCTACTCTGCCACACGTCAAGTCTTCATGAGTCAGAGACTATGAGGCAGCAGCTGGATTTTGTACAGCTGAGATTATGTTGTTGTTCCTGTGAACCATGGAGTTGGAATTTACCCCTGACTCTCTAGCACGTTTTCAGAAGCTGTAAATCTCACAGGAGGAGATTGTCCATCTTTCTACCATGGAGCACCTGGTGGGTTCAAAGACCTATTGATCTGCTCTCATCTTTTTTCCCATTGCTCCCTAACATTGCCACAAGTACCCTAAAGTCAAAGAAACTTACATTCATTCTTCCTAGTGAAATACATTGTGGTAACTAACCTATCAGCTGAGAAATGGAATTCTACTTGCTCTTTAGGGGAAAGTTTGGATTCTTTTTTTTAATTTAATTTTTAAATTTTATTTTATTATTTTGTGTGTGTGTACCATTAAATCAGATCTGATTGGTACAGGATGAGATTGTCTCTCCTTCTCCAGCAGAGCATCTGGTGGATTCGAACTGTGCACCTCTGGGATCGCAGTGCAGCTTCTTGCCACTAGGCCACCAGAGCTCGCCATGAAAAGTTTGGATTCTATAAAATCATGACCTGTATAGTCTGTCAAGCATTCTAAAACATATAGAGGATCCTTATACTCCTGTGCATAAAAGTTCCATTTCTCTTTAAGTTCTGTCTTCAGCTGGCAGCTCAACTTTGGAACTCTTACTATGAATGTTGCTTTCAAATAATCTTTTAAGATTTCAACTTTTATTTCTAATAATAAGAGTTAATTAAATAATATAATATTACCTCAAGGTATCACTTACTGTGAGAGAATGCTGCTTACTTCTGTGGAAGACATCCACACACATACAAATTGTTTACGCCTGCTAGGAAATAATTTAACTAATTAGTGCCTCAATTCTCTCACCAGTCTAATGACTCACAAAATGAAGGGATTATCTGAAGCACCTAGCGTGGATACTAGAGAAATTTGGATTATTGTATGACATTTAAGAGAAATAGAAGAAAATCAACATCATCATAATAATAACAAAAAAATGAAAGTGTTCCATAAACAGCTAATGTTATTATTCCCTCTACTAGTGTTATCGCATTATTGGCTTATTTACTTTAAAATGATTTTATACCGATGCTCATTTGGAACAATATTGAAGGAATTTCCAAATTATTATGCATTTCATAAAACCATGACTTGTATTAAATATTAAATTTATTTTAAAACAGTTTTCATATTATTTGGTAATTTGATTCTACCCAAAGTGCAAATCTATATAGCAATTTAGCTGCTATCATTAATTCTTTATGAATTAGCTGTGACTATCTACTTTGCTCAGGAAGGCTCTTATACATCTAATTAGTGCTAATGGCAAACGCCTCAAAAATGTTCAAATTGAAACAAAAAAAAAATATGACAGCCGTTATTCTTATCAGAGAAAATGTGCAGACTCTAAGGCATCTTACTAAGGAAGATAATACAGCAGTCATTGAAAGATGCCAAAGAGTCTATTCTTTTTTGTGTGATTATGTTTTCATCCCATATACCTGGATGAGTCAACATTTTCCAACTCCCTTAACTTCTAACAGGAAGCGAGCAAGGGAGGAATAGAAGGGTGAATGAAAGAGAGATAAGCTAATACAAAAAGACAACAATCAGATATTATTCATGACTCTTTTATTCATTCATTGATAGAAGTATTATTTTTTAAAAGGTTCATTGATTTCTTTCTTCAGGAAACGTCTCAATATCAAGAAACCAAAATCCTCTCCACTGGACCAATAAGCAACATCATAATGTTGTTGTGTGCTGCTGAGTTGATTATGACCTTATGAACCTCAGGTCTAAACCTAGCCCTATCCTGTGCTATTCTTACCATTTCTGAGAGTGTTGAGCCCATGGTTACAGTCACTGTGTCAGTCCATTTTATCACTTCCGATATAGTTGAGTCCGTTATAGTCACTTGTCAATCCAACCCACTGAAAGTCTTTGTCTCCTATCTTGACCCTCTACCTTTCCAAGATGTCCTTCTCAAAGCACCAGCTGTTGTTGTTGTCATTTGCCGTCCAGTCGTTTGTGACTCATAGCGACCCTATGTACAACAGCCCTAAACCATTGCTCTATCCTGTGCCAATTACACTGCCTCTGACACACCCATCCCGATTACCCCAGTCACTGAATCAATCCACCTCATAGAGGGTCTTCCCCTCTTGCGCTGTCCCTCTACCCTACCAAGCATGATGTCCCTCTCCAATGACCTGTCTCTCCTTACAACATGTCCAAAGTATGTCAGACGAAGCCCCAGAATCCTTGCCTCCAAGAAGTAGCCTGGTTTAAACCTCTCCAGGGTGAATCTGTTTGTTTTCTTGGCAGTCCATGGTACATTCAATACTCTTCTCCAGCACCACAACTCAAAGGCGTCAATTCTCCTTCTATCCTCCTTGGTCATTGTCCAACTCTCTGATGCATAACAAGTGATTGCAAAGACCATGGCCTGTATCAGGCGGGCCTTAGTCTCCAGAGAGACAGCACCAGCTGGAGGAAAAAATATAGCAGTTGCCTCCAGGCCTAGTCACTCCCTGAGAAGCCTAATAGTTTCAAGGGCATTCAGGACAAAGACCACACCAAACAATAAATCATGATAAGGCTCTGGGCCTGATCAGAAAGCCCTGACCTAATTGTTGTTGTTGTTGTTATGTGCCGTTGAGTTGAGTTGTCCAGTCTTTGCGACTCATAGCGACCCTATGTACAACAGCCCTAAACCCTGCTCTGTCCTGTGCCAATCACACTGCCTCTGACACACCCATGTCGATTACCCCTGTCACTGAATCAGTCCACCTCATAGAGGGTCTTCCCCTCCTGTGCTGTCCCTCCACCCTCCCAAGCATGATGTCCCTCTCCAAGGACCTGTCCCTCCTTGCAACATGTCCAAAGTATGTCAGACAAATCCCCAGAATCCTTGCCTCCAAGGAGTTGCTTGGTTTAACCCTCTCCAGGATGAATCTGTTTGTTTTCTTGGCAGTCCATGGTACTCTCAATACTCTTCTCCAGCAGCCCCAAATTCCAAGAGGTACCATCTTCCTTAACCCTACCCAAAACCCCTATTAAAAAAGACTACCCCTAACTATGAGCACCCCATTTTTACTTTCTTTGCTCTTGGTCATTTGGGCGTCCCTCTCAGACCATGCAGGTCTGTTTATTTCTTGGGGCCAGTTTCTTTATTTCTCTCTTTCACCCTCAACTCCTTTTCCAATACTGGCTTCTCCTAATAACATGCCAAAAAAGGTAAGATGAAGGTTTACCATCTTTGCTTCCAAGGAGCACTCTGGACACACTTTCTCCAAGACATGATTGTTTTTCTTTTGGCAGTCCATGGAATATTCAACACTATAACGGCACAACTCAAAGACATTAATTCTCCTTCTGTCATCCTCAGTCCTTGTCCAACTTTCAAATGCAAAGCAAGTCATCGAAAAGGCTATGGCTCGGATCAGGTGCACCTTAGTCTTTAACGTGTTGTCCTTGCCCTTCAGCACTTTAGAGAGGTCCCTAAGAGTAGATTTTCTCAATGCAACATGTCTTTTCATTTCATGATTCCTAGTCCAAGGGTACTGAATGTGAATCTAAATCCCATGAAGTTGTTGACAACTACAATCTTTTCTCCATGAATCATGATGTTGCCTATTGGCCCATTGTTAAGGATTTTTATTTTCTTTATGTTGAGATGTAATCCATATTGAAGACTGCAGTCTTTGATCTTCTGCCACAGTACTTCAAGCCTTCCATTTTAGCAAGCAAGACTGTGTCACTTGCATAATACAGATTGTTAATGAGTCTTCCTCTGACCCTGATGCTGCATTCTTCTTCATAAAATCCAATTTCTCATGTGATTTGTTCAGTATTCAGGTTGAATATGCATGGAGAAATGATACAGCCCTGATGAAAATTTTTCTTGATTTTAAACCATGTAATGTTTCTTTGCTCTGTTCAGACAACTGCCTGTATGTCTAGGTATAGAGCACATGAGTGTAATTAAGTGTGCTGGGAGTGTAATTAAGTGTGTGTTCTTCTCAAAATTGGCCATAATTTGGTGTGATCTACACAGTCAAATGTCATTGCATAGTCAATAAAACAGATAAGCACCCTTCTGGTTCTTGCTGTATGCTGTCCAATTGGAACTCACTCACACCTGACCTTGTAGCAGGTTTTCAGAGGAAGGAAATCACACAGGAGGAGACAGCCCATTCTTCTCCTGAAGAGAAGTCAGGGGATTCAAATCAGATGCCTTTGGGATTGCAGTACAGCTTCTTACCATTTGGCCATCCACCAGCGCTCCTTGGTAATTTCTGTTTTCTGCCAAGATCCCTAGTGCCAAGGCTCCTAAATCCAGGTTTCTGTCAATGTTCTGTTATTGTTGTTATGTGCCGTCGAGTCGCTTGTGACTCATAGTGACCCTATGTACAACAGCCCTAAACTCTGCTCTGTCCTGTGCCAATAACACTGCTTCTGACACACCTGTCAGATTACCCCAGTAATCCTGATTACCCCAGTCACTAAATCAATCCCCCTCATAGAGGGCCTTCCTGTCCTGCACTGCCCCTCCACCCTCCCAAGCATGATGTCCCTTCTCCAAGGACCGGTCTCTCCTTACAACATGACCAAAGTATGTCAGACGAAGCCTCAGAATCCTTGCCTCCAAGGAGCAGCCCGTTTAACCCTCTCCAGGATGATACAGTTCAATAATGTCTTCATTGTGCTGAATCTCATTTTTTGAGAAGGGCAACAAATATATATTTCTCTCAGTCAGCTATCTTCTAGCTTTCTTGGCAGAGACTAGTAAGCACATTCAGGGTTGCATTTATTTGTTGGAACATCCAAACTGGCATTTCATCAAGTCCTAGGGCCTTACTTTTGCCAATGTCTTCAGTACAGCTTAATCTCCTTCCTCCATTGCCATTGGTTCTTGGTCATATGTTACTTCCTGAAATAATTCTTGTCAACAAATTGTTTTTTATACAGAAATCCCATGTATTCCTTCCATATTCTTTTGATGTTTCTCAAATTATTCAAGATTTTGCCCATAGCCTTCTTCAGCATTGCAACTTGAGGCTTGAATTTATTCCAAAGTTATTTCAATGAGTATAAGGATCCAGGAGGGGTTGGAGAGGCTGGAAGCAGAGGGATGTGGAAGGGACAGAGGGGATTAATCATTGGACTGTACAATTTGATGAGTTTGAGGGTGAGGGAAATTGAAAGAAATTGTTCAAATTTGTATTGTTGTTGTTGTTGTTGTTATGTGCCATCGAGTCGTTTCCGACTCATAGCGACCCTATGCACAACAGCTCTAAATCCTGCTCTATCCTGCGCCAAC